>NC_134484.1:488048713-488051213 GCF_040206685.1 Ascaphus truei
GATAGGATATAGAGGGGCGGGAGGGGGCGTCTGGGCGGGAGCGGAAGGGGCGGACTTCTCGGATGAGATGGGCGGTGGGCCGGGACGGGGCACACCACAATTATAGCAGAAACTCCGCCATTCTGGATTTTGCATACCACAATGGTGACAGACCCACCCCTTTGGACTAGGGCGGGCGCCATCTTGGTATGGCGGCGGATATGGGGTTTCCTCAGCTTTAACAGGCTTCATATATCCATATAGGGGATCAGTATTTTCTGCTCCACCCTCCCCCCGTACTTCTTCATAACCTTCATCACACAATTTTCCCGCTACTCGGAGATGAGCCTGTGCTACCTCTAAAAGACCTTTGTCTTCCAGCGTTCCCCGGGATTCGGTTATCATTTTAGACCATATGCTGGGTTGTAATCTTCCCGTAGGCGGGACTCCAGCCAGTTTATATAGATTAGTAGCATGTTTGGTATATTTCTTTCCTTCTCGAGTGCGGACTAAATCTAGTGCTGTCTGTGCCCCTGTGGGCAACACATGTTTTTTCTTAAATAAGTGCAACATCTCTGAATTCTCTGTTCGTCCCACTAATATCTCGTGGCCGGTCCTGTGTCACCGTCTCGAGGGAACCACTGTTTGGTTACCGCCCTCAGACGTTGGGTCCCTGACCCCAGACACCCGGTACCGGAGACAGAGTACTACTTCACCCGAGGGAACCACTATCAGGTTACCGCCCCCAGATCATCAGTGCCTGTCCTGTTCCCTCTGTACTGGGCTGACAGCCTGCACTTTCATTCAGGGATTTTGCAATTACTATTCAGAAAATCAATCAGACAACCCGCAATCTATTTCCCATTAATACCCACTCGGTCTCTTAAGTTCCCAACACTAATGCATTAATACACCTACATATACGACCTCCAGTCAGCCGACAAAAATCCCTCTCCACTTCGGGCTCCCACTTGCGGCACTGACTAGCATATATAACATGTAAACATTCGTACAATTTAGCTACTTATAGGTGACCACAAGCAACTGAAGAGTATGATATTTTTAACAGTTCTAAACAGAGCGCGACTCTAAAGATCACACCGTTGTATCACATCAACGTGAGTGAAAGACCTAAACAGATTATACTACCTAGGCAGCAACCCACCGACTTATCATAGGCAAGATAACACACAAATTGTATGCAAGAGCTTACCTTGACAATGAGGGTGATCAGTCCTCGGTTCGGTGTGTCACGGTCTCTGCAGCAAAATCAGCGACAGGTCAGTCTCTCGTGGTGAGCCGGAGTCACGCTGCTCCCCCCTTTCACGTTGGGCGCCAAATAATGAGGTCGTGAATCTCACTATATCAGGGTCTCTCTCTCTCTTCAGTCACTTGCTCCAAATTCAATCATGCATGCGCTAGCTCACTAAGAAAGACTCTGACACAAGGTTCAGCTTCAATCTCAGTACATGCGTTATCCCCGGGGGCAACACAGGAACTGCTTTATTGTTCAGCACACACATTTTATATATCACAAGATGGGGCGAGGTGGGGGTTGGGCTTAAGCCGTTTATATCTTGATCCAGGACACACTTTCGTCTCACATTGGTGTACATTATTCCCCGAGGCGTGTACATTCCTTCGTGCATGGGTGCGTGATCAGCTCATGAGAGACTCGGGCTGATAAGTCAGTTGTTTGTACATCTTGCATCAGCCGGATTTCTTCCTTCCAGGATGCTCTCAGGGTGCGGTCCCGGATACAGGCGCCATCTTTACTGGACAATATCTATTTACTGGGCTGAGTTATATAACACTCGGAATAACGGATAAACATATATTCACATAATCTCTTCTACCTTCACACCCCTATACCCCCTAACATACAGTACATATATGCACAGCAATGATACTATAGGCTGGCGGGGGCCCTCGGGTGTTACCCGCGGGCCTGCAGTACCAATTCTGTGCCCACCCCCAAATTAATTTAAAAACACATACATACTTATAAAGAAATAACCCCCCCAACCTAACACATACAGTATAGTAATGGGCACAATTACTATTATCCACAAATGGATAATAGTGCATTTGCCCATTTAAAATACATAAAGAACAATAAGTACATTATCAGGGACTCTGATAGCGCGATTACGTCACTACGACGCTGCCCACGAGCACGAGGCCACATCCAGCGTGGGATTCATACGACGGCCATTCTTAGTGGAGATGCAAGTGTTTGGACTCCGGTGGACTGATTCCAGTCGGCAAACGGCACCCCTGGCATCCGGTGAGCTGTGATTTCTACAGGCAGCCCTGAGGGAGCCTACAAGAACGGACATTCTGCAGCAAAGAAACCGGATGGTGGTGATATAATCACAAATTGCCTTTTTATCATTTTACTCTTGTGAGTGTGTTTCTTCCCCCCCCCCCCTTCCCTTCCCCCTTTTCATAATAAATACACAGTTTTATGCTATGGGGCGTGCGCTCTCTCTTTTTTTCTGTTTCTAGATACCCCTGGATG
>NC_134484.1:488056213-488163546 GCF_040206685.1 Ascaphus truei
GTTTCTTTTCATGACATCGTCTTAAAGGCAATTGAAGCACAGCCACTCTGATTGGCTGGCGTCATTGCCTTTAAAGGGTGCCGGTATCCCTCTGCATTTAAATGTCCCGCGTCACGTGACCGGGGCATTTCAAAGCATAGGAGCAACCGGCACCCCATAAAGAGGCCTGTATCTCGGGAAGCAGTGGGTCCCCGGACATAAAACCACGCGGCTCAGCTCCGAAGACCCCCTGCACATCTACACTATGAAAGAAATGTATATTAAAAAACATAATTTTCGGGCGACATTTTTGCTGTGAGAGGCGGCTCTCTCAGAGCAGCTCTCTCTGCAGCAGAAATGTATCGCTGGGTTAGGCCTTTTCAGAGGGTCGATGCTATCGCTGGCAGCAAATCGCTCATTTTGGAAATTTTGCTATGACACGTAATGAATGCTTTCTGAATACCGTGATAGCAACGCCCAAAAAAACGGCGATTTAAATGCCCTGGCGATAATTTTTATCAACCTTTACTGAATACGCCCCATAGATACCTACCCTGTGTAAACACTTGGTTGACAAGGTTTTCTTACTGAGAAACATTGTATACACTCTGCACATGGGCAAGGTTTCTCCCCTGTGTAAATGCTCTGGTGTCTGAGGAGTGTCCTCCTATTACGGAATTGATAATGATGTAATCCCCTTTTATGAATTGTCTGGTGTGTGTTGAGGTGCCTCTCAGTGCTGAAATTTTTCCCAAATTCTGCACAATTAAAACGTTGCTCCCTTGTGTAAATCTGCTGGTGTAACACTTTGAACAAGCAAATTATTTCCCCTGTGTGAATCATGTGGTGTGTGAGGTCATTCATCCAAGAAACGTTTTTCCTATACTCTGTCCATGTGAAAGGCCTCTCTGTCACGGTAGCTGTACAGGGTTATAATATACGCCAAATAACTGGGTTGAATTGAATACGACTAGGATATGATAAAGAAAGTTTATTAATTAGAAATAAGTTGAACACACAAGATTGGACAAATAACAAACAGAATATATACACTTACGTGGAAGGGGACAATTAAGTAATCAGGATTCAGATTACCAATTCATCAGGCATCAAGTATCATTCAGATGTAAACTTCAAGTACACTGGTCCTAGAGCTTACACTTGTTTATATGGGATTTAAGCCCTACACCCTAACATTGGGTCTCAGGTATTGGTTGACAATTACCTGGGCCCAATTACCTTTTTCCAGCTAACGTGGGAAGCACTTTGGTACCTGCCCCCAGGTAGCTGGCACATGCACATATCGCTCTGGCCAGAGACCCATTTTCAGCACCCCACTCTAATAAACTGGCGATTTAAAGTCTACATTTTGGGGGTCTGGGCCTGGAAACTCTGTCCAGAGGTGTGAATTATGGCACTTATTACAAGTACCCACTTCCTGCTCTTTTCCGCCCTAGAATACTTAATCAGAGTGGGGAAGCCTTTGATCAGGGGACTTGGTGTAGACATACTGTCGCCCCCTGACCATTAACATACTGTATGGGCCAGTAGCTTTCGCTGGTTTTATACTAGGCATAACATACCGTAAACTCAGAATAATACATATATATTAAAATATCCTGTTCGGTTGGGCTGAGCGGGATACAAATTGCCAGACGTTCATGCCGGAGGGGACTCTACATGGTGGCCAATTTTCAGCTCGCTGGGACCCACCGGACCGGAGATACAATAATATACTTTAAAGCCGCATGTTGCAAGGCGCATGCGCGACGGGAGCGGAGATGGAGGCATAATCTGAATGGTCCGCTACCCGCCGGCAAAATCAGCAAAAAAAAACAGATAAAAATCAAACTTAGCTGCAAATAAATTATAGCCAGCAGGCCAGCAAGGCTTACAGTACAAATAGAGATGGCGAGAACTAGGCAAAAGAATAAACAAAAGGTGGATGTCCGTTCGTACTTTTCAGGGGCAAGTAAGGCACGGGAGGAGGAGAATATGGCGGTTTCAGACACTGACGCCGCGTCGGAGATGGAGGGTGCTGCAGCGGAGCAACGGGGGACAATCAAAAGAGCGATAGCCCAACTGCTTGCAGACCTCAAGACCTTCTTTAGGGGGGAGGTGGAAAACCTATGGAAGGACATCCAGAGCATTGGCACCCGGACTAATGAACTTGAAGAAAAAATGGAGGCAAACACAAAGTGTCAGTGGGAGACCAGCACCAGGATCGGAGCGCTTGGAAGAAAAGTAGCCGAGCTGGAGGAAAGCGGCGAAGGGGAAGGATCGGTGGAGCTGGAGGAAAGGCATGAGGACAGTGAGAACCGGGACTGGCGCAACAATTTGCGCATAAAGGTGATCCCAGAAGAAATCCAGGACCCGGAGGAAATGATCAGCTGATGGATGAACTCCATAATGCCGGCCAAATCTGAGGCAGAGCTGGTCATGGACCGGTGCCATTGAGCCCTGCGGGCCCGGCCGCTGCCCAATAACCCCCCATGCGACGTAATCCTCCGTCTCCACCATTATAGAACTAAGGAGGAGATCTGCAAAATAACCAGAACAACCCCGCTGGTAGCCTTTGAGGGAGTAAACATGGCCATTTTCCAAGACATCTCCCCAATAACCCTGGCAAGATGGAGAGCCCTGCAGCCTGTTACAAAACTGCTGAGGGTTAAAGACATAAGGTACAGATGGGCCTTTCCGTTTGCACTAGTGGGGGTGAGAAATGGCCTGGACTGGAGAGAGGGTCCAGGGCAGGGCGGTGTACCTGGGCATCAAACCTTAGGTCTGTGGAGACCAAAACGGTTTATTGTGTACGTCTCCCTGCATGAATTTGTTGGTTTCTGAAGAGATGACCCTAACACTGAATTGTTTCCCACACTGAACAAGCAAATGGTTTCTCCCATGTAAATACTTGGGTGTGACAGGAGGTCACACTTTGTACTGAATTGTTTCCAACAAACCGAACTAGGGTTATACAATAACAAAAATACTTCCCACCATAAGAGTATTAAATAATTTATCGTGATAATATTCAGCAATATATTAACACCCAATAGAAAGCAAAAAAGCAAAAGTCCTCAAAATGTTCAAGGTCATTTATTGTGAAACATATTTCTTCTACAAATTCATTTCATTCTTAATAAAATGTAAAAAAGCAAATACATTTTTGTATATTTTAAGAATAACAAATGTTTCCATAAAAATGTTACCTTAACTACAGCCACACTAAAGCCCCTTTCTTCACCATTTTATTTTTATTTATTTATAAAAATGTTTTACCAGGAAGTAATACATTGAGAGTTACCTCTCGTTTTCACATATGTCCTGGGCATAGAGTTAAGATGACAAATAATACATGGTTACAAATAGTTACATAAGTGAACAGGGTATACATTATATACAAGACATTGCATGCACAGTTAAAGATAATATATATTATAGGCGTATGTAACAGTTACAGACCAGATTAAAATGTGAGACAGCCTTAGTTTTGAAAGAACTTAAACTGGTGGTGGATGCGACTGAGAATGTTGAGAAATTTGACATTAAGGGGGTCTAACGTAAACAGCACTGACATCTCAGCAGCCATTTTGGCAGACTATCATTGTAAGCCATTTTTGTCTTGTTTGCTATAAGTTTTGTATGTCATTCAGTCTGCGTCTGTCTTCCATGTGTTATGTGCTGATTTCTGTGAAACTTGTCTGTGTGAACGTGAAAAAGCAGAGTGGTTGTTGGGCTCTCAGTAGATGCTTTGTATCCTTTGCCAGCTGCAAATGATGAGGTGATGAGGAAGGAGTATGTGGGAGTGTGGGGGCGGTAGAGAAAAGTCCAGACAATAATGAGAAACCTTGGTAGAATTAGCTAGAGTCTGAGATAAGCAGTTTCTCACATTGTAACTCTGAAACAAAGTATCAATAATAATGTGGAGGAAAGGTTACTGAAGCTGATGTAATCCTTTTTGCTGATTTATATATTCGTTTTGTTTCTTTATTATACAATTACGTTATTTTTATGACGTACAAGCGACCTCATAAAGGGGCGTATGGTTTAGTTTTTAGGGTATAAATATATGTCACACCATATTAACTGTTGAGAGCTTTTCTATAGAAGCTTTCTCCTGTGTACACTGAATAAACGCATTTGATAACTACATTTTTTGTTGTAACATTTTTACAGCTTTAACACGAGTCTCCGGTAGGTTGTTCCAGTTTTGGGGTGCACGGTAAGAAAGTTTATAAATACCCCCTCGACCCCCCTTCTCCTGTACACATTAATAGGGCATGGGGAGGAGAGGGTTAATGGGCATGGGGAAGGAGGGGGTCAAGAGGCACGGGTGAGAGCCGAGAGAAATACGGGGGAGGAGAGAAAGGGGTTGAGTCATGGTGGAAGGGAAGGGGTGAGAGGCATGGCAGAGGGGAAGTGGTTAATATGGAGGGGTGAGATTACCAGCAGGAGGATTCCTTATAGCTGCATGTGAAAGTCAAGGAGCTCCCAGACTTGCTCCTTCTCCACTGTCTCTACCAGACCCACATTCAGTCCTCTCTCTGACACAGTCCCCACCCCCACGCCTCTCTGCCAGACCCACCCCCACGCCTCTCTGCCAGACCCACCCCCACTCTGCAGCTGCTGATAGGAATGCCATGGTAAGACGTAATGGCAAGTATTGCGTTACCGTCCATTTTTATTACTGCATTATTACTATGCTACTGGTATATTGCCCAACCCTACTTTGAACAATCACATATTTTATCTCATGTATGAATCCTCATGTGTTTAAGGAGGCTGAACTTCTGTGAAAAGCTTTCCCCCCACTATGTACATGGAAATGGTTTCTCCCGTGTATGAATTCTGTGGTGGGTGAGGAGGTGGCTCATTTGAGAAAAGCTTTGCCCACACTCTGTACATGTGAATGGTTTCTCCCCTGTATGTATCCTCTGGTGTAAGAGGAGGTTGTTCTTAACCCTGTGCGGTCCAATTAATTTTCACAAAGTGCGCCAGCAAATCTAATTTATTTTCCAGAAAAAACCCACATACAGCTTTTTTTCTTTTACTGCTCGCGCACACTCTCACACTGCGTGCGCTCTCACTGCGCGCGCTCGCTCTCACTGCGCACTCTTACTGTGCGCGTGCTCTGACTGCGCGTGCGCACTCTTACTGCTCTAAAGCTCTTATCTTTGCGCGCGCGCAATCTTTCTGCATACCTCCGATATCAGCTGTTTTGTCTGCTGGGGCTGGGTGCAGGGCTGGGGGGTGGAGGAGGGATCAGTGCGGCTGCTGGGAGAAGGGGAATGCAGGGGACTCACAGCACACACACACACCACACACACAGCCCCCCTACCCAGATGTCAGCGGCTTTGTCTGCCTGTGTGGTTCGGTGCAGGGTTGGGGCGGGGGGGGGGGAGGGAGGAGAGGAATCAGTGCAGCTGCTGGGAGAAGGGGAGTCACAGCACACACACAGCCAGCCCCCTCCCCCCCACCTCCAATGTCAGTGCTGGGAGAAGGGGAATGCAGGGGACTCACAGCACACACACACACGCACACCCCACACACGCACACACACAGCTCCCCTCATACCTCCGATGTCAGCTGCTTTGTCTGCCTGTGGGGATTGGTGCAGGGCTGGGGGGAGTGATTGGTGCAGGGCTGGGGGGCGGGGTGATCGGTGCATGGCTGGGGGAGGGAGGGGAGGAGGAGGGATCAGTGCGGCTGCTGAGAGAAGGGGAATGCAAGGGACTTGTGCTGCAGCCGGCGTCTCGCTCCACATCTTCCTCCCGATCCGAGATTGGACCGCAAGTGGCAAAATATTTTGTCGGATATACTGTATTCCGACATTGGACCGGAAAGGGTTAATACAGAATGGTTTCCCACTCTGTAGATGTGAATCATTTCTCTCCTGTATGAGTCATCTGGTGTATGAGGAGACTGCTCTTAACTGTGAATTGCTTCCCACACTCTGTACATGTGAATGGTTTCTCCCCTGTATGAATCATCTGGTGTCTGAGGAGGTTTCCCTTAGTACTGAATTGTTTCCCACACTCTGTACATGTGAATGGTTTGCCTCCTGTATGAGTCATCTGGTGTCTGAGGAGGTTTCTCTTAATACTGAATTGTTTCCCACACTCTGTACATGTGAATGGTTTCTCCTCTGTATGAATCCGCACATGGTTGAGGAGTCCCGCCTTTGTAGAAAAGCTTTTACTACACTTTGTACATGTGAATGGTTTCTCTCCAGTATGAGTCATCTGGTGACTGAGGAGGCTTTTCTTAATACTGAATTGTTTCCCACACTCTGTACATGTGAATGGTTTCTCTCCTGTATGAATCATCTGGTGTCTGAGGAGGTTTCTCTTAATACTGAATTGTTTCCCACACTCTGTACATGTGAATGGTTTCTCCCCTGTATGAATCCGCACATGCATGAGGAGTCCCGCCTTTGTAGAAAAGCTTTTACTACACTTTGTACATGTGAATGGTTTCTCTCCTGTATGAGTCATCTGGTGACTGAGGAGGCTTTTCTTAATACTAAATTGTTTCCCACACTCTGTACATGTGAATGGTTTCTCCCCTGTATGCGTCATCTGGTGTATGAGGAGACAGCTCTTAAATGTGAATTGTTTCCCACACTCTGTACATGTGAATGGTTTCTCCCCTGTATGAATCCGCTCATGGATGAGGAGCTTCGCCTTTGTAGAAAAGCTTTTACTACACTCTGTACATGTGAATGGTTTTTCTCCTGTATGAGTCATCTGGTGTATGAGGAGGTTTCTCTTAGTACTGAATTGTTTCCCACACTCTGTACATGTGAATGGTTTTTCTCCTGTATGAGTCATCTGGTGTATGAGGAGGTTGCTCTTAATACTGAATTGTTTCCCACACTCTGAACATGTGAATGGTTTCTCCCCTGTATGAACCCTCTGATGATTGCGTAGGGTCCCCTTGGTACTTAACTGTTTCCCACACACTGCACAAGTAAAAGGAGTCAATGCTGTCTGAATCATCTGGTGTGGAAGAAGATTCCTCTTCAGTGAGAAACTGCTCCCACCATCTGTACATGTAAAGGCTTGCTCCATAGTGGGGACACAAAGGTGTGTGAGCAGGTCCCTGTCCAGTGAGAAGCTTTTGCCACACTGACAACAGAGAAAAGGCTGAGCACTACGGCTTCTTCTTAAATCTCTCGCATACCTTTTGCTGGACCCATATTTAGAGTCCGTCTGTGATGTGTGCTGTACAAGCTCTGTAAATTCACCATCATGTGGCACTGGTTCCTTGCACATGTCTAAAATGTGGCAGGAATCATTGTTTTTTGGCACTTCTGGGCTGCGAGGAGTCAGCCAGCTTCTGGATGTATCAGAGCTCAAGTTCTGTTCCTCATTCAGGCCGATCTCTAACAGAAGTAAACAAAAAAAGACAGAACAAATGTTTTCAATCTGTAAATCAAATTACTGAAAGCAAAGTACATATCCAAAACACTGAAGAATCTATTTCACCGATAATTAACAAAATATTCTCTTCACCCAGGGTTTTAAAATTGTGGCACATTTTGGCACATGGACATCCAGTGACCCCTAATGACTGTGGTGGTTCCCGAAGGCCTGAAATTTATTTGTAGCAGCTCTCACAGTGAAATCATTGATACATATATAACTTGTATTTATTACTGTATTCATTATTTAAGGGTACATGTACATCCTCCAAATAATTAACATTGAAAATGTCCATGAGAAGTAAAGTTAAGGAACTCCTGGTCTATCATATTAGTGCGTTAATAATATCAACTAAACCAGACAGCAACCTATAGTGTAAAGATACTGTAGATGCCCATGTATGTATGTCTTTATTTATATAAGGCCCGCCATGGGTGCTTTATCAAAGAGTGGTTTCCTGAGTTTAGAGAGTGTCACGTTATAGGCACTCCCCGCCGGAAACACTGCCTACCTGTATCCTAGGTAAAAAAGTCCCATGGGAACAAAACAGTCCGGGGAAAATGTAACCATGGAAAGAAGGCAGTATAACTGTGGGGGAGAAATCCAGCAAAAAGGACACAATAAAGAATACAATAACAATAAACTTAAATAGACTCATAAGGACAAAAACAATTAAATGAAAAAGCATCAAATTTAAAAATGGATAAGATGTGGAGAGAATAAAATTATTTAAATTAACTGTAACACCAAATAATATAATCATGTAATAATAAACATATAATAAATGTAAATTCAACTACCAAGGCAAAGAACAATTTGAATCTTGATAAAGGGAATATACAGTTAGGTCCGGAAATAATTGGACACTGATACAAGTTTTTATTATTTCGGCTGTGTACGAAAATAAATTCAAGTTACAGTTAAATAATGAATATGGGCTTAAAGTGCAGTTTATGAGCTTTAATTTGAGGTTATTCACATCCAAATTGGAGGAAGGGTTTAGGAATTACATCTCTTTAATATGTAGGCACCTCTTTTTCAAGGGACCAAAAGTAATTGGACAATTGACTCAAAAGCTGTTTCATGGACAGGTGTGGGCTATTCCTTCGTTATTTCATCATCAATTAAGCAGGTAAAAGGTCTGGAGTTGATTCCAGGTGTGGCATTCGTATTTGGAAGCTGTTGCTGTGAACCCACAACATGCGGTCAAAGGAGCTCTCAATGCAAGTGAAACAGGGCATCCTTAGGCTGCAAAAAAAAGAAAAGAAAATCCATCAGAGAGATAGCAGGAATATTCGGAGTGGCCAAATCAACAGTTTGGTACATTCTGAGAAAAAAAAGAACACACTGGTGAGATCTACAATACAAAAAGGCCTGGACGTCCACAAAAGACAACAGTGGGGGATGATCGTAGGATCCTTTCCATGGTAAAGAAAAACCCCTTCACAACATCCAGCCAAGTGAAGAACACTCTCCAGGAGCTAGGCATATCATTATCCAAGTCTACCATAAAGAGAAGACTTCACGAGATCAAATACAGAGGGTTCACCACAAGGTGCAAACCATTCATAAGTCTCAAGAATAGAAAGGCCAGATTAGACTTTGCCAAAAAATATCTCAAAAAGCCAGCCCAGTTCTGGAACAGCATTCTTTGGACAGATGAAACTAAGATCAACCTGTACCAGAATGATGAGAAGAAAAAAGTATGGAGAAGGCTTGGAATGGCTCATGATCCGAAGCATACCACATCATCTGTAAAACACGGTGGGGGCAGTGTGATGGCATGGGCATGCATGGCATACAATGGCACTGGGTCACTAGTGTTTATTGATGATGTGACAGAAGACAGAAGCAGCCAGATGAATTCTGAAGTGTATAGGGATATATTGTCAGATCAGATTCAGCCAAATTTTGCGAAGTTGATTGGACGGTGCTTCATTTTACAGATGGACAATGACCCAAAACATACTGCGAAAGCAACCCAGGAGTTTTTTAAGGCAAAGAAGTGGAATATTCTGCAATGACCGAGTCAATAACCTGATCTCAACCCGATCGAGCATGCATTTCACTTGCTGAAGACAAAACTTAAGGCAGAAAGACCCACGAACAAACAACAACTGAAGACAGCTGCAGTAAAGGCCTGGCAAAGCATCTCAAAGGAGGAAACCAAGCGTTCAGTGATGTCTATGCGTTCCAGACTTCAAACAGTCATTGCATGCAAAAGATTCTCAACAAAGTATTAAAAATTAACATTTTATTAATGATTGTGTTAATTTGTCCAATTACATTTGAGCCCCTGAAATAAAGGGACTGTGTATGAAAATGGTTGCAAATCCTAAACGTTTCATACAATATTTTTGCTCAACCCCTTGAATTAAAGTTGAAAGTCTGCACTTCTATTGCATCTCAGTTGTTTCATTTTAAAATCCATTGTGGTGGCGTACAGAGCAAAAATTATGAAAATTGTGTCAGTGTCCAATTATTTTCGGACCTAACTGTACATAATGAATAAGATGTAAATAAATAAACCACACTGAGAAAATTGCCATATTAAGGATACAATACTACTCATCAAATGTGACTAGAGACACATATGTATCTCAATGATAGAAACAAATGTATATGAAACACACACAATATTATAAACCTGAGAATGGGCAAAGGAATAATATAGTTTAGAGAAAATGTTTTAGGTCCCATTCTGTATTAATCCCAAAAGGGGATAGAGTATTATAAGTGAGTGGATCCAAAACATCTCACGCTGATTAAGCTGTCTAATTCTATCACCCCCTCATGCAGTGACAGGTATAGATTCAATCCCCTCATGTAGTGACAGGTATAGATTCAATCCCCTCGTGTAGGAACATGTATAAATTCAATCCCCTTGTGTAGGGACAGGTATAGATTCAATCCCCTCGTGCAGAAACAGGTATAGATTCAATCCCCTCGTGTAGGAACAGGTATAGATTCAATCGCTGAAAAATGAAAGGTGGACAAGTTTCCCAATGTACAATTTGTAAAATGTTTGGAAACTGGGAGCATCTGATCTAGTTTTTTTAATAGAACGAATGTGCTCCATAATTCTGACCTTCACTGGTCCGATTGTCCGCCCAACGAATCCTCGACCACAACCGCAGGTTAAGTAATAAATCACAATATTACAATGAATAAAAACTGGAATTGTGTGTGTTTTCTTACTGTGTACAATATCAATAGATTTGATAGGATTGGCATAGCAACAGATACAGATTAACCACATTTGAAAAAAAAAAAAAAAACGTGTATTAAATTTGATTCATGAACACTGTCTGACCTGGAGGTAAATAAACTAGGCGAAAGATAGTTTGCCAAGGATTTAGCCTTTCTAAATGCAAATTTTGGTCCTGGTTCAATTGGCTCTAAGGTCTTCCTCCAAGGTGAGCACTTCCCAATGTTTCTGGATGATTGAGCGGATTTGATCTATGCCGTGTAATAAACAGCGGATTGGACCCTTCGGGAGTGCCCTGGTCTCTCCTTGATTTAAACCCCCTGCCTAGAACCAGTTTAACCATAAGACAGTAACTCAGCATGAGTACAGAGTTTGGCATTCATGTGAGCCTCCTCTGAATCCCCTGTTCTGTAGCCCCTGACAGAAAATCTGTTTGCCAATTCGGTGGCCTGTTGATGAAAAGAATCCTCGTTACAGCAAAGCCGCCTTAGGCGGATGAATTGGCCCTTGGGTATACCACGGATGAGTGACCTGGGGTGATTGCTATCCGCTTTAAGAAAAGTATTTCTGGAATTTTGTTTCCTATAAATGTCAGTCTGTATTTCTCCTGTAATGCCAATAAATAAAGTGATAGCTAAATAATTAATGTGATTAATATGGGGTTCATAAGTAAAGTTAAGATTCAACATATTGGAATTAAGTGTATTAATGAAAGTGTGCAGTGAATGTGAATCCCCTTCCCAAATCATAATCAGGTCATCAATAGAACGCTTGTAAAAAAATAGTATGATGCCGAAAAGGATTAGAATCACCAAAAATAAATGTGGATTCCCAGAGACCCATAAAAAGATTAGCATACGACGGGGCAAAGGAGGTACCCATAGCCGTACCCCGTGTCTGCAAGAAACTGTGACTCAAATTAAAATAATTATGAGTCAATAAAAATGTGATGGAATCTAAAAGAAAAGTGCGAAGAGAAATAGATAATGAAGAGCCGAAGAGTAAGGGGTGAAATACTCCCCTAGCAATGCTCACAGGGAATGTCCACGTGTTAAACATACACTTTGTATCCTTTAGAATCTTGTTCTCCTTCCCAAAGAAGCCTAGACCTCCATAATCCACATCAGCCAAAATCAATAATGTCACATATCATGTCCTTTCATAACCACTCTTGATAGACTTCCACTAGCCTTAATAGGTAAATCTTATGTGGTTGTCAGTGGTTTAGGGTACTGTAGACATATAGTATACATCACTTTCACTGTCCGGAAGAATTGCCTGGACTCTTGGGACACTGTCCCCCATCTATCAGTTAAGCTATGTCTAAAGACTGGATATTATTGTGTATCTAGTGACCCTTAATGAGAGGGTATTGTTAAGCTGGGGAACCAGGTTAGTTAGGGAAGGGTTCCTTGAATTTGTTTTCCCAAATGCGTTTTACCGCATCTATTGATGGTCAGACGCCCATACAGAGGCGACCAGATTTATTTGAGTGCGGCTAGCTCCGCAAGCCGGGGGATGCCCCGGCATGCTAGCCGCACTCCCTCGGCGTGCCGCGCGTCATCGAACCATGAATATTCACTAATTGTGATCATGCTCCTTGTAACAAGATAACACCCCTTTGTGCAGACAAAGGGGAAAAGGTACTCACCAGAGACAGGAAATGGAACAGTTTCACTCTTTATTGGGGTCAGATGTTCCTCAATGTTCGGTTCTTCCTTCTCTGACTTAATCTCTAAACTCTCCAGCACAATCACTGGGAAACCTGGCAATAAGAAAAGGGAAATCCATCATGTAAAGTGGGAGTGGGGGCGCTTCTTGTGATATCAGTATACAGAAATACTCTATACTGATTCCTATGGGGGAGGGGTGAAGTTATTGATTTTACTTTGTTATTAACCCTTTGAGTGCTGAAGAAGTTTTTACCCCCAAGTGCTAAAAACATTTTGGAGCTACCAATGTTCAAACCTCAATAACAATAATATCCTCAATATAACCTTAGATAAATCATTTCTTTCATTAGGACAGGTATCTTATAATTGTATGCATGCTTTAATATTATTTCCCAAAATATTGTACACATTTCAGTCCATTTTTAAACATACTGAATAAAGACAAGTGAGGATGTAAGGGTACTTACCACAAACAGGAAATGCATCTATTTCTTCCTTTATTGGGATCAGATGTTCCTCAGTGTTCGGCTCTTCTTTCTCTGACTTAATCTCTAACCTCTCCGGTACAACCACTGGGAAACCTGGCAATAAGAAAAGGAAAACCCATCATGTAAAGCTGGGAGTGGGGGCGCTTCTTGTGATTTCACCTCCTCTGATATTGGTATAATATAATACCTCTTGTAAAAAAAATTATTACTAGCCCTTCTGGCAGATCATGACACAGGTGAAGATATATTATCTTCTTACCTGCTGATGGTTCTATAAGAAAATAAGATTAGTTTGGGTGTTTGACGCACATAACTGCCAAATAATCAGATTTCCCCCCTTGCATATTCCAAAGACACTAAAGTATCTCCTCTACTCACTTAACAAGCGTGGATCCATGCTGGGAGTGGGCAGCGCTGCTCTGGGAGGTGCTGGCAGTGGGCAGCGCTGCTCTGGAGGTGCTGGCAGTGAGCAGTGCTGCTCTGGAGGTGCTGGCAGTGGGCAGTGCTGCTCTGGGAGGTGCTGGCAGTGGGCAGTGCTGCTCTGGAGGTGCTGGCAGTGGGCAGTGCTGCTCTGGAGGTGCTGGCAGTGGGCAGTTGTCCTCTGGAGGTGCTGGCAGTGGGCAGTGGTCCTCTGGAGGTGCTGGTAGTGGGCAGTGCTGCTCTGGAGGTGCTGACCGGAGGTTACTTAATCTATATGTGTTGGATTTTAGAATGTGCCTGTATATAAAACAGAATTGTAATGATCAGTTTTTTTTTGACAAATATACAGCATTTAGTATCAGCTCTTTCACACCTAAATCATTAACCCCAAAGGAGTCGGAGAAGACAGGGGCACCAAAAAACACATATGGTCCATTCGCAAACAGGAACTTCATTTCAAACACTGCAAAACTTTAATGGCTCAGGATTGTGTCACAACATAACCATCTAGAAAAGTATAAAGAGAGTCGGAGATTAGCAGCCAAAAGACCAGTAAAGTTCTCATAGTGTAACATAGTAACATACTGTACAGTTCCACAGTATGAAGATGTAGCCAGGTCCCCCTCTGCTTGTCGCCCCCCCCCTCACCTTGCTGGCGATCGCGAGTGCCGCTGAGCCCCATGGCGGACCCGTCGGCGGGCCGCAGGTGTGGGTGGTTGCTGGGGGAGCTGTGCGGCGGTTGATGTGTGCGGCGATTGTGAGCCAGGTACTCCCGGCAGCTCCCGGAGCAGGGTGCCGCCATCTTAGATTGCGCATGCATGCGCAGTAAGAATTTCAGTGCGGTGGCCAGCCGGGAAGTTCGCGCATGCGATTTGTAGAGGCCATAGAGATAACGAAGGCAGAGTTCCTAAACGTAATGAGGTATGCGTTCATGCACATAGAGCCAGCGTCAGGAAGCGATGGAGGCTCCGAGAGCAGAATTGCGAGATGTACGCAAGGAACAGGATTCTCTCACAAGTGGACTAAACGTATTGAAAATACTGTACAGTTCCATAGTATGAATAAAAAGCAGATACAGTAAATGAGTGCGACTTTGATAAATGCTCCCGATACTCTCTCAGGTCCATCAGTTCTGCTCCATACTGACACAGTCTCACTTTCCTATTTCATACGGTGAGAAGTGGGTAATGCAGAGGAACCAGTGCAGTAACTTCCCTCACCTTACCCCACCATAATAAATAGGGGGGTTTGATCCCTCACTGCCTCATTAATTTGTTCCTCGATCACCTCCCGTTTCTCACATTCAGCTCATTTGTACCTGGCAGGACATTCTTATATAAAGGAGTGCCTGGGGAAACACTCAGTAACTTCCCCTCACCTGTCCCCACTTCTCACTATATTAAATAGGGGGGTTTGATCCCTCACGCTCATTAATGTGTTCCTCAATCAACTGCAGTTTCTCACCTGCTCACACCCTTATAAGCACGTACTTTTATGATGGGATCACTGCTTCCCGACCCAGATAATTTCCAGCGGAATAGTTAATAGCGGAATAGCGGATACTGAATCAAAAGCACTATTCTCTGTGTTATATCTGTGGAATGTATCTATATATATATAAATATATAGTGACAACCACATCACGTTGAGGTCCCTTTGATCCCAAATAAGGCCGGAAACACAGTACTTCTATTTACGTGGGGTTTATTTATAGGGGTTTAAGTAATGTATTCGCAGGTCCACCGTCCCTTTAAGCCAAATTAAAATAAAACATAAATAAACGCCTATACCTGTCAGGGAGCTTACTGACTTCTTCAGTCCTTTACTATCAGGGCCGCCAGCTAAGCCGGCTGTCAGCCCAAAACATGCCCTGGCATGGGCAATACAGTAACATCACAGTCTTTGTAAATAATAGAAAGGGTTTTGCTTATCTTAGTCCATCTGGCAATGTCCCTGCTTCAGCACGGCTCTCTCAGCAGCTTCTTTCACAATGCTTCAGCACAGCTCGCTCAGCAGCTTCTCTAACACTGCTTCAGCACGGCTCTGTCAGCAGCTTCTCTCACAATCTGCCAACTTCTTTAACAGCCTTTGGTAGCTGCGGAGCCTCTTCTGCCTCCCTCCTTCTCTGAGGGAAAACCGGTCAGTCTCTCTCTGGCTTCCTGGGTCTTGCTCTGTGTCTCACAGCTTCCTGTATCTTTTTAACCTGCAGTCTTTCAGGAATCCTGCTTAATTAGGCTGTAGGTGCTGGAAGGTTAACTGGCTGAGTACTTGAAGGTGCACATATCCTCCATTTGAGCCTACTGAGAAAGTGACTCTGTCACATATCCTCCATTCCAGCTCATTCCAACTGGGGTGAGCGACCAGTGCACAATTATCGTGAACCCACAAAGACGTCCTCTCTTTCCGTTTCCTAGTCTTCCAATTGAAAAATCTTCCCTTTGGGACAATTACCAGGCCTTCTGGGCCTGCAGACTGGTCCTTCGCTACCTCTTTATCTTGTGCTGGCCTGAGTCTAGGGTTGAAGCTCCGCCTTTGTTGTGTCCCTTTTTTCAAATGTTCCCGAGCATCCTGCTGTCTATCAGCTATCTCTGCCTTCTTCCTCTTGTGCTCAGAGTCTCCCTACCCTGTAGAAGAGCCTTGACCCTCAGTTAGCTCATGGCATTCACTCGCCAGTGCATGTTTGGCCTTTTCTCGTGAAGACAGCAACTCCGCTTCAGCGGTGATGGCTTTTGGACCTTTTCCCATCAGCATACCCCTTTAGTGTTGGGTTTCACATCATTTATCTTCAGAACTTAAATTTGGGTGGGGGTCTTATTAAAGCCAAGTGCACCCCATGATGCCTCTCTATTACAGTCGGCAGACTCGTAGGCTTGTGCCTGTCTTTCTTATCCCCTTAACTTACTCCGTTGGGAGTGTTGCTGGACAAACTGTGAGGTCTTTCTCATCTTACGAACATGGACACTCTTTAGTCCCATTCTTGACTGTCTCTTCCCAGCGGCTGCCTTCCTTGCAAGGAATCCACTATGGGTCCCATAGTACAACTGGCTTCTTACTGTGCTACTACATCGCACCTTGGTCTTCCCATTCCGTTCCTTGTGGAAAGTAGACTGTAACACTGCAACGGTATTGCAGTCACGCTTCCTGGTGCGCCTCACTTGCTTTATCTCTACCGCCCTCTTTTCCATGGACTGCTTCTGTGACCCAAGTGTCTGTCTTAGGGTAGTAACCGCTTTCTCCAACTTCAGCTGAGGAACCTCCTCCTGCTGGGCAGCCTTAGGCTGCGTCCATAGAAGGACAAGCAGCGCTGAGCCATGCGGACGCTCCGCGCTGAGCCCCTGCATCTTCAATGAGAATGCCTTGAGAGGGGACTCACGCGAGCGTCCGCAGGCGTGCTGAGGCTTTGGAATTTCCAGCCGACAGCCAAGCTGTTTTTCAGCGCACTGTCGGCTGAAAACATCCAATCAGCCTGAAGCCACGTCAACGTCCCAGCGCTGTGATGTCGGCGACGTGACGTTGACATCAGTGCGTCGCGGGCGATTGGCCCAGCGACGTCACTGCCCCGCCTCCAACCACCTCCCCCCGCCTCCCTTCACACACGCTGGCTCGTCTGCAAGTCCATGGAATCGCTCTGACTCCAGCAGGCGAGCCTCAGCGTCAGCGCGCCTCCGCTCTGCTGAACCCTCTATGGCCCCGGCCTTAGAGTCCAACATAGCGCCCTGCTCAGTCTTAAGAGCCTCGAGCTCCTCCCTCAGGTCGCGCTTTGCTTCTCTGTCATCTTGCGGCCAGCACACTCAGACTCAAGGTCCTTCCTTAAGTTTTGAAGCAGTCCTTCCGTATGTCTTTTCCCACTCAGTGCGGCTGCTAGTTCAGTTTATTTGAAGTTGAGTCGCGATTCCAGATCTGTCAGCTGATTCAGAGCCAGGTTTAACTCTGTTACCTTTTCTCTATTCTTGACCTGTAGCTGCTGGTGCTCCTCCCGGACCTTATCCAGCTCCAGCTCCAGCTGGGCCCCCTCATTGGCCGTGTGGTCCAGCCGCTTGTATATATCGGCCATCTCCGTTTCATAGCGTAATGTCAGGCACCTCATCTGACGGACACCTCTCACTTCTCGACGAGCTGTATCTAGCACTCAGCAACCTGCGTTTGCAGCTCTTCAATTTGATCCTGCAAGTCTCCTCTCAGGGCCTTCACTTCTTCCCGGTGCTTGCTCTGAGTTTGCGTCAGTGCAGCCTTCATCTTTTGGAGCTCTGCAGTGTTTGTCGCCAGGATCGCCGCTGCTTCGGTTTTCTAGCCTTCTTTCTCCTTGGCATACTGACTCATGGAGATGGAGTTGCCTCTCTGCTTCTCCAGCTCTTGCTCCAGTCTCTGGACCTTCTCGCGCTCCCTCTCATAGTCACCTGGCTTCTAAGCTCCACCCCCAGCGATGCTCGAGGCATACAGCGTGGCCCTCAGCTCCTCATGCTGCTCTATGGGGACACACTGGGTACTCAGCCGTTTCTTTAGCACTCGTTGCTTCTCCTTGGCCGCTTGCAGACTTGCACATAGCTCTTGCAGCTGGCTCTGCCATAGGTGCACTGCTTGTGTGTGCTGCTCCAGGGAGACACGTTGCATCCTCTCTGCATTCTAACTTTTCCTGGATCAATTGCTTCTCCACCTTTCCTTCTTGGTGAAGCTTCTCATCACCTTTACTGATTTGATCAGTCAAGACTGAATTTTTCTGTGTCAGACTTACATTCTCTTTCTTTATAGTCTCTAAATCCCTCAGGGCATTGTCATGGGTTTCCTTCAACAAACCCAGCTCTGTGTTTAGACTGTAGCCCTCTTCGTGTGAGTGTTCCACCTCTGTGCTGAGAGCGTGAACCTCTTGTAGAGCCTTCCCGTATTTCTGTTTGAGGTTAGCAATCACTTTGTTCAATTTGTTCTGCTTTTCCTCCATGGTAGCAATTGAGGCGTTGGCATTTTCCAGACCAGTCGTCACCTCCTCCAACTCACTCCATAAGAGACACTTCCTTCAAAGCCGCATACTCTTGTAAAGCTGAGAGTATACACCTCTGTAACTCATCGTTCGCTTCTCGCTCCTTCATCAATTCCGGCCACAGGACTTCAGAATCATCATGGCAGGCAGCTTGGAGTGCAGAAATTAAAGCCTCTTTATCCTGGATCAAGGATTCAGCATCCCTTTGCTCCTCCTTTTCCTTTGCCACCGTTACCATGACAATTCTGCCCATCACTCCGGTCTGCAGCGCATCTCGTCGCCTTTCTGACGCATGTCCTGACAGCGCCGGTTCAAGTGGCTCGGTCACTTCTTCTGTGACATGAGGAACAGTTTTCTTTTTTTTCTTCTTTCTTTTTGATTTATGAACTCCAGAGACATCAGTATTACTGGGCACACACTCACTGGTGTCAGATTCCACATCTTGCTTGTACTCACAGGGCCTTGTTTGCTTTTGCAAGCTGTTTGTCTTTGAAAATTTGGGGACACACATCTTCCAAGTGACCTACCCCACGACAGGCCCAGCATACCAAATTTATCTGGTATGAGTCGTCGTCGTCATCATTATCATCATTGTAGATCCTGAAGGGACACTCTTTTGTATGATTACGTACATTGCAAAACAAACATTTCACGTCGGCCATTTTAAAACCCCAGCAGGGAAATTCTGACACTCAGCACTTTGCTTATGGCGTTATCTCTATACACCGCTCTTGCTAGCTGCAACTTCACTCACTTCAGCAAAAGGCATTAGCTTTACACAGCAATCCTTTCATATCCCACGAGGCAAACTTTACACTCAGCACTTGCTAGCTGTAATTTCCACTTTCTTCAGAAAAATTTAGTTTTCTGCTTGAGTTCAGTACATTTCAATCTTCTGACCTCTGGGTGCTATTGCATCCACACTACATACATTCTCTGTGCATGCTGTAGCATAAATGGTCATACACATTGGGACAAACTTTGCTTGCTTTTCACTTCAGTTGGGCGGCCATTTTAAATCCCCGCATTTCTCTGCATGGTGCCTTAGGGACTGCCCGCATTAAACTCCACCATATGGGACAACCACATCACGTTGAGGTCCCTTTGATCCCAAATAAGGCTGAAAACACAGTACTTCGATTTATGTGGGGTTTATTTATAGGGGTTTAAGTAACGTATTCGCAGGTCCACCGTCCCTTTAAGAAAACAAAATTAAAAGAAAACATAAATAAATGCCTATCCCTGTCAGGGAGCTTACTGACTTCTTCAGTCCCTTACTATCAGGGTCGCCAGCAAAGCCGGTTGTCAGCCCAAAACATTCCCTGGCATGGGCAATACAGTAACAGCACAGTCTTTGTAAATAATAGAAAGGATTTTGTTTATCTTAGTCCATCTGGCAATGTCCCTGCATCAGCACGGCTCTTTCAGCAGCTTCTCTTACACTGCTTCAGCATGGCTCTCAGCAGCTTCTCCCATACTGCTTCAGCACAGCTCTCTCAGCAGCTTCTTTCACAATCTGCCAACTTCTTTAACCAGCCTTTGGTAGCTGGGGAGCCCTTCTGCCTCCCTCCTTCTTTGAGGGAAAACCAGTCAGTCTCTCTCACTGCCTCCCTGGGTCTGGCTCTGTGTCTCACAGCTTCCTGTATCTTTTTAACCTGCAGTCTTTCAGGAATCCTGCTTAATTAGGCTGCAGGTGCTGGAAGGTACACATATCCTCCATTCCAGCCTACTGAGACAGTGACTCTGTCAATATATATATATATATATATATATATATATATATATGTATATATATGTATATATATATGTATATATATGTATATATATATATATATATATATATATATATATATATATATATATATATATATATATATATATATATATCACACACACAATGTTTCAACCTTGTGGGTCCCATCAGTGTGAGGTTGGTTGTTGCTTATATTGGCTTCTCAGTTAGAAACAGTCTGTCTGTGAGTGGGTTTATTGGATTTGCATCTCATTCCAGGCTATGTTTAAAAGCTGTGTTTAAAACAGCAAGCACTGGCTTAAGGGTTTTCCATGTAATCATGGACTTGAGACAAAAGGTGGCACTATTCTGGAACCACAGCGTCACATGTAGGATATGAATGAGGCTAGATAGCTCAACTCGTCCTCATTTGAACTTTACACCAAGTTCTGTAATATTTCTTAACTTTATTGAGAAAGCATCAGACATATAAAGGCACTTGTAGATGGTGCTGTGTGGTAAGAGAGTGCTTCTCTAGGTGAAGGTGCTGTGGTATGGGGGGAAGGTAAAAACGAATAGACTTGCCAGGGAGTAGATGGCAGAAGAAGTACTCACTCAGCCTGCTGGGAAGGAAAAGGAAGTGAGGGATTCCTGGGAAACAGGAAAAGTCTGAGGACCAAACTAACTTGTCAGCAGAGACAGGGGAGGTGGGAAGATCCATTCTCAGCTAGGAGAATTGGGAGGTTGCTAGGGCAACCAGCACTGCTGAGTGGAGAGGGGAATGCATAACAATAATGTATCAGTTACACAGGCACTGTGTGTTTTCAGAGCAGAGAAGCATGCAACTGAAATAAGGAGCTGGCAGTCAGAAAACTACAAAGGGGGGGGGGGGGGGGGGAACAGATATAAACAATCCTGTTAAAGGACAGGCACTGTGTGCTCATTTGCATGTCATTTCCCAGAATCCCTTCCTACAGGGGAAGCACTGTATGCTAGATGATAATGGTGAAAAGCAGGGTTGTAGACTTGTGCTCACAATATATAGTGTGTGTGTGTGTGTGTGTGTGTGTGTGTGTGTGTATGTATATATATATATATATATATATATATATATATACAAATACAACTGTAACTGTGTGCTCATCTGCATGTCTTAGGCAGGTCTGCAACCCCGCCTTTCCCCATTATCACCCAGCATACAGCACTTCCACTGCAGCAAGGGATTCTGGGAAATGACATGCAAATGAGCACACAGTGTCACTTTTTGCCTCAATAACCATTTTTAACATGGTTCCCTATAGGCTTAAGCTTGCTGCATGGTCACAGCTTTGAGCACAGCCAGGGTTAAGGTGCATACCCAGAAAACCACCCACAGACAGCTGTTTCGACCTTGATGGGTCTCATCAGTGTGGGGTTAATTTTAACTGGGTATGCAAAAGAGGCTATGGGATAGGCTATACCATAATACTGAGTTAAGTTATGGTGAGTAAAAAAAGTGACAAAAACCCTCCACAGGAAAGCAAATATGCAAATACAACTGTATGCTCATCTGCATGTCTTAGGCAGGTCTGCAACCCCACCTTTCCCCATTATCACCCAGCATACAGCACTTCCACTGCAGCAAGGGATTCTGGGAAATGACATGCAAATGAGCACACAGTGTCACTTTTTGCCTCAATAACCATTTTTAACCATTATATATATATATATAGTGACATAGTCCAAAGATGTTAGGCAGCTTTCTGCCCCATTTTAGAGCAGAAAGTGCAGGAATAGTTACAAATGATCCGTTCCACAGCTTCCCATTAACTCAGGCAGCTGGATGGAAAATCCAGACCACAGATTACCATGGCTCTAGTTCTCCCTCACCTGCTCTTCTAATCACATGCACAGGTATTTAGAGCAGAGAGGTTTTGCATTTCTCTCTCTCTCCTTGGAGCCTGGGGGCTGGGGGTGTCGCTGCTCCCCTGCATCCAGTATCGGGGTTGACGGCCCCTCCACGTATCACAGTACCAGAGGATTTGCCTGGACTCCACGAACAGATAAGACAAAACAAATGGTTACTGCTGTTGCTAAAAGACTGTACTGTATCTTGTGACCCTAAATGAGAGAGCATTGTTTTAAGCTGGGGAACCAGTTTAGTTGGCCAGCAGCTGTTAGAGAGACTGATTCTGATGTGTAGTTAGATCCCTGAAAGGGATAGGATTTTGCTTATATGATTTTGGTTTTATTTCTTGAAATAACAGTGTGGGAAATATGGTAACACTGAAATATGTGAACTGCTGAATGAAAGTATCTGAGTACCTCTAACCTTCACATGTTAAAGATGCAGTACCTTACTTGGATGAAAATAAAGCAGGCAGAAGCCTGAGTTAAGCAGCATAATACTTTGCATGATCCTGTTTGTTGTATAATTAACCCTAGAAGACTGTGTCGGGAAGAACCCAGACAGACGCCAGCACTACAAAAGAGGGGCGTTTGTCACATATGTAAGAGAATGCGGGCAGACACTAAAAAGTCTGTGGGTTTGCAAATAAATGCGGGGATTTAAAATGGCCGCCGAGCTGAACTAAAGTACAGATGCTATGAGTGAAGTCTGTCCCACTGTGTATATCAGTTGTGCTTCTAGCATACACAGAGAATGTGCGAAGTGTGGATGCAATAGCACCCTGAACCCAAACAGAAAACCAAAATGTTTTGCTGAAAAAAAAAAAAACATTTGCATCTAGCAAATGCTGTTTGTAAAGCTAATGCCTTTTGCTGAAGTGAGTGAATTTGCAGCTAGCAAGTGCTGTATGCAAGTTGCTGAAGTGAGTGAAATTGCAGCTAGCAAATTGTCCCTGCCGGGTTTCTAAAATGGCCGACGTGAAATGTTTGTTGTGTAATGTACGTAACCATACAAAACAGTGTCCCTTCAGGCCATACTATGATCACGACCCTGGAGAGCCGTACCCACAGATGAATTTAGTATGCGGGGCCTGTCGTGAAGTAGGTCACATGGAAGATGTGTGCCCCAAAATTTTCAAAGACAAACAGCTGCAAAAGCAAGCAACGCCCTGTGAGTGCAAGCAAGATGTGGAAGCTGATAACAGTGAGTGTGTGCCCAGTACCACTGATATCTCTGGAGCTAATAAAGCAAAAAGAAAGAAAACTGTTCCTCAAGTCACAGGGGAAGTGAACGAGCCACTTGAACCTGCACTGTCAGGACATGCGTCAGAAAGGCGCCGAGATGAGCAACAGCCCATAGGGCCTGGCGCAATCGTCCCAGGAATGACGACACGCCTAGAGATGACAAAGGCTACTGCTACCATCATAGGCAGAGAGCCAAGCGAATCAAAGAAAACAAGAACTGACTGGAAACTATGCTATGAGATGTCCCAGAAAGATGTGCAAAACTTCATCACAGAGTTGGGGTTTTCTCGGCAAGAGGCTAGCGCGCTTAAAGCAGAGCTGGAACTCTCACGCCATGAGGTCTACGCTCGCAGCACAGAGCTGTGTACATTGAAGGAAACCTATGAGAATACCCTGAGTAATTTAGAGACTGTAAAAAGAGAGAATGTAAGTCTGACACAGAAAAATTCAGACTTGACTGACCAGATCAGTGAAGGTGATGAGAAGCTTCACCAAGCAGAAAAAGTGGAGAAGCAATTGATCCAGGAAAAGTTAGAAATGCAGGAAGCACTGCAGAATACAGAATCAGCGGCGATCCAGGCGACACAAACTGCAGAGCTCCAAAAAATGGAGGCGCTGATGCAAACCCAGAGCAAGCACCAGATAGAGGTGAAGACCCTGAGGGAGGTCTGGCACGATCAGGTTGAAGAGCTGCAGAAGCAGATGGCTGAGCGCGAGATACAGTGCGCCAAGAGAGAGGAGATCTCCGTCCGTCAGGTGGTCTGCCTGACATTGCGCTATGAAAGCGAGATGGCCGATATCTACAAGCAGCTGGACCACACGGCAAATGAGGGGGCCCGGCTGCAGCTGGAGCTGGACAAGACCCAGAAGGAGCACCTGCAGCTGCAGGTCAAGAATAGAGAAAATGAAACAGAGTTAAACCTCGCTCTGAAACAGATGACGGACATGGGAGAAGCGGCTAAAGTGGTTCAGTCGGGCTATCAATCCTACCTCCTAACCAAGCAAGCTGTACGTTCCTATACGTGTATCTTCAATGCTGTTGCAATATTACGATTTGCTATAAAGATGAAGTTGGAGAAAGAGATTCCAAGGCTAAAAGAGACACGGTCACAAAAGGAGACCAGGGAACGTAAACTCAATGCCCTCACTGATGACAAAGAGGAAGGAGAAAGAATTGACTTTGATTGTGCTGCTGTTATTCCAGAAACAGATAGGCACCCTCCTGAGAATATTCTCCCTGATCTGGGATTCAAAAATCCAGATCCTCAATTTCATTTACGTTGTCCAGAAGATTATCAAACTAGTGGACACACCCAGGACACCACAGAAGATGTTTTAGCCAAGTGGGTGGCAGTTCCTGAAAACACAAACTTGTTGACAGATCCTGATGACGTGGTTAATATGGACTACGTTTGTACAGAGGCAACTAGGTCACCAAAACCCAAAGGCCTGGTAATGGCCACAAAAGGGAAATCAAAGATTGAAAAGAAAAAACAACGAAGGTTAACACGGCGCCTGAATAGTTCCATATCTCACCAATCTGGACCACACTGTGGAGCCAAGGAGAATCCGGTCCAAGGGTCTCATCAGAAGCTAAAGAAACAGTCCAGTCATTTGCAGGTTGCAGCGGGCTATGAAATAAAGTCAAAGGATGCAATAGACTGGAAGTCAAAAAATAAATAAATAAATAAATTTAAAAAAAAATATGTTTGGGGGAACTGACCGATTTTTTTTTTTTTATTACACGTGTGGACTATGTCACGGACACTTAACTATGCAAATAAGCATTTTGTCAATATTACAATGTTATATTGGTTCTCTGTGTTGAAAATGTAGCTAAACTACAAATTAATATACAGGGTTGATGGCCCTTAAGATTACAAGGCTGTAGTATAAGGAAAAAAAATATTGGTTGCTTACAATATGGGGAAAAAAAATAAAAAAAAAATAAAAAAATGCCCTTTTCGGTTGGTAAATTTATAATGAGGTTCATATTCTAGAGTAGAAAAACCCAGGGAGGTAATAGAAATTGTCTGGTTTTGTGAATATATTCAGCAGATCCTGGGTTGTAAGAATGTGTGCTAGACATTTATTTTTCAAAATAGTTCCCTAATAGAGAGCAACAAAAAAATATGTTTGCCAAGTATAGTCTCTTATGACGAAACCTATTGTCCATAATTGCCGTGGAAAAAGTTCATATTCGTGTCATGTGAATACTTAATGTTGTACTGAGGAGTTAGCTCAAGTATTTCAGGTAGGACGCTCACCCCAGTGAGGTCCATGGCCGCTCACCCCAGTAGGTGTGAGCTGGGGAGGGGGATATGTGACATAGTCCAAAGATGTTAGGCAGCTTTCTGCCCCATTTTAGAGCAGAAAGTGCAGGAACAGTTACAAATGATCCGTTCCACAGCTTCCCATTAACTCAGGCAGCTGGATGGAAAATCCAGACCACAGATTACCATGGCTCTAGTTCTCCCTCACCTGCTCTTCTAATCACATGCACAGGTATTTAGAGCAGAGAGGTTTTGCATTTCTCTCTCTCTCCTTGGAGCCTGGGGGCTGGGGGTGTCGCTGCTCCCCTGCATCCAGTATCGGGGTTGACGGCCCCTCCACGTATCACAGTACCAGAGGATTTGCCTGGACTCCACGAACAGATAAGACAAAACAAATGGTTACTGCTGTTGCTAAAAGACTGTACTGTATCTTGTGACTCTAAATGAGAGAGCATTGTTTTAAGCTGGGGAACCAGTTTAGTTGGCCAGCAGCTGTTAGAGAGACTGATTCTGATGTGTAGTTAGATCCCTGAAAGGGATAGGATTTTGCTTATATGATTTTGGTTTTATTTCTTGAAATAACAGTGTGGGAAATATGGTAACACTGAAATATGTGAACTGCTGAATGAAAGTATCTGAGTACCTCTAACCTTCACATGTTAAAGCTGCAGTACCTTACTTGGATGAAAATAAAGCAGGCAGAAGCCTGAGTTAAGCAGCATAATACTTTGCATGATCCTGTTTGTTGTATAATTAACCCTAGAAGACTGTGTCGGGAAGAACCCAGACAGACGCCAGCACTACAAAAGAGGGGCGTTTGTCACAATATATATATATATATATATATATATATATATATATATATACAGGCAGTCCTCGTTTTACAACGCTTCGCTTTACAACGCCAAAATGGCTTATCCAATGCTCTTACGACGCTTTGCAACGTTGTGTATGTGTGTATATATATACACATTCACATAAACAACATTGCAAAGCGTCGTAAGAGCGTATATATATATTATACTATATAATATTATATTATACTATATAACGCCCGGTCTCTTAGCTAGTTATATATATAATACAGTATATACACTATATAATTTATGTGTGTACTGCATATCTTATTGCCGGCATAAAATATTTGGTGTATTTTAGTGTTAAAAATGCCTTCAGGAACGGAACCTTTCATTTAAACAGTGTTCCTATGGGAAAACGTGTTTCGCTTTACAACGCCATTTTGAGTAACGCATTGTGTCGGAAAACCGAGGACTGCCTGTATATATATATATATATATATACACACGTGTGTGTATATGTGTGTGTGTGTATATATCATACACACACACACACACACACACACACACACACACACTTAGTTAAGTTATGGTGGGTAATAAGTGACAAAAACCCTCCACAGCAAAGCATATAGCAAATGGAAATATTCCTGTATGCTCATTTGCATGTCTTAGACAGGTCTGCAACCCCGCCTTTCACCATTATCACCCAGCATACAGCACTTCCACTGCAGCAAGTATATATATATATATATTGCATAGCCAGTTAACCAACACCAACCACACTGATGAGACCAATTGAGGTCGAAACGGCTGTCTGTGGGTAGGTTTTCTGGCTATGCATCTTAACCCTGGCTTTGTTTAAAGCTATGACCATGCAGCAAACTTAAGCCTATAGGGAACCATGTTAAAAATGGTTTTGAAGCAAAAGGTGACACTGTGTGCACATTTGCATGTCATTTCCCAGAATCCCTTGCTGCAGTGGAAGTGCTGTGTGCTATATATATATATATATATATATATATATATATATATATATAAAATGAGTTCTTCAGTATTAGGTGATACCTTTATTTGGACTAACAGTTTAGTTGGCTTTTGAGAGTTCTCCCCTCTTCCTCAGGTCGGCAATACCGATTAACAAAGGAATCTATGGCTAAAACAGTGTTTGGGAGAGCAGGGGGAAAAACAAAACAAAAAACAACAGATCTGTACTGTAGATAAGGTAGGGTGTTAAAGTGTTTGAAGCCATGGAAGGGAGACAAGGAATAGTATGCTGGGAGAGGGGGATGCTGGAGGGGGGGGGGGAGAAGGTATGGATAAGAATAAAGGCAGGCAGGATAATTAAAAACAATTCTGATAGGGTGTGAGAAACCCCGTATCCGCATTAAGTCATTTGGTTTTGGAGTCAAAGAGTCTTTTCATTCTGAGTTCAAATGTTTTCCGTTCTTGGTGCGTTTAAACATTCCATTGAGGATTTTGATTTTTAAATCATTGATGGAATGATCTGGTTGTGAGAAATGATGTCCCCGCATCTTCCTTCTTCGTGGTGTTGTATAGAGTGTCTGTACATAGTCATTCTGCTTTGACATACATACATACATACATACATACAGTACATACATACATACAAAATTCTAAGCAGAGTTACAGCATGTGAAATAATTATATAAACTTTCGTGAGATGGCATTCAAAATGAGGAAGTACATCCATACCAACAGCAATTCCCTATGCACTCCGTCTAGGCTAGATCTGGGATAGCTCTCCTCTATACACGACTATTACTCTATATATAGGCAATTAGTACTTCCTCTTTCATAGAGCTTTTCTGCTATAGCAGACCTTTTCTGTTTGTTCCTCTTACCGGAGACGTCTCTTCAATCAAAATATGATCTGGGACTTCTTCACATCGGCTGTTTGAGGAGCATTGCGTCGTGGGTCAAGAGTTGCTGACGGAGTAGGATTTGGAGGGTGAATACAGCAAAGGTAACAAACACATTAGTTGTATGTTATTTAACTATGTATTTTTTTAGGATGCCCATTAAGTGCCAATGTGCTTATCTATGCCCCTTTATGGGTATAGATAATCAGTGACAAGCAATGCATATTTAGGCAAATGTTTGTTTTAATTTCATTGTAACGTATTGTATTTTTTGTGTATTTTATTTAGGTTGCCCATTCATTGACAGTGTGGCAATCTATGCCCATATTCTGTGCATGGCATATCACAGTCACTGGCTTTATTGTCAAATGCTTGTTTTATTTAAATGTAATGTGTTTATTTTGTGGCTGTATTTTTTAACTTGCCCATTCATTGCCATTGTGGCAATCCATATCCATTACCATGCCCATTACCACTGTGACAATCAATAGGTAGCGGGGGTGGGGTAATTGTCCCAATTGGGTTTTGGGGGAGAAGAACCCCTTAATTACTATAGCGGTTTATAAGGGAGTCAAGGAGTTACAGGGCAGGAGACTGAACTAGCTGTTGGGTTTCCTGCAGTGAGATGGTAACTCCTGATTGAACAGGAGACAAAAGGCAGGAAATGAGAACCTGTCAGTGTCCCTGTTGGAGTCTCTGTGAGAGGATCACAGAAAAGAGAGCTCCCACCCGCAGGGATCCAGGCATGCTGACCAGAGTATTTTGCCTGACAACAGTGGGGAACTCAAAGCCCCACATAGAGAAGATGGCGCACAAAGAAGGGCAAGAGACTTCCTGGGAGCAGCTTGACCTGAAAGCCTGCAGCTGGAGAAACCGGAGACGCCGGACAAGCCTGTTGGTTTTAGGATTTAGGTTTTGCCTTAGAGGGGCAGTAGCCCCAATGTTTTAGTTGTTTTTGTGGCGAATAAAACCACTCCTATTATGGTTTACCTAAAAATTGCATGTGTGGAATCATTGTAGGGAGAAGCTTGAGGGGAGCGCAGATGTCACCATATGTGGGGAAAAAATATATATATAGTGTAGTATGTTTAAACAGATTCAACAATCAAATCAAATAATCACGATTGGGAACTCACACTTTCCCAGTGAAAGATCAGCGGTGGATATGAAATGGTAGACTCAGTCAGTGTGAAATAGCAGGAATCACCAGCATAATCCCTCAATGTGAAAAGAGAACACACTTAGTGCAACATTGCATGTTCCAGTAAATATTTATCAAGGCAATAAGTATTGCACTTACATTACGCACTATGTGCATAGACACGTAACAAAATAGATGCGCAGCTTGTTCATGCCACCAGCCCTGCTCCCGAGGTTGCGTCACTTCCGGCCGGTCCATCGCGTCACGTCCAGTTGCGATCGATCACAAGGATGAAATCACCGGGTGGAGGGGGAGATGCTGAATAACTTCTCAAGCTGCTGCAGGTTCAACTGGCTTGGCAGCTTCGTCAGGAGTTACCCACAAGCTTCTCCCTACAATCTACGACAGGAGGAATTGGATCTTCTCCACAGAGGGTTGAGCAGCGAAGTTCACTATTATATTTATTTATGTTTTATTTTTAATCACTTACACCTAAGAGCATTTTTTTATAAAAGGTTTATATAAGATTTATTATTCACAGTATATTGCACCTCGATTAGAAGCGCCTCACATTCTCTGTTTTACATGTGTGGAATCATACCTGACCTTGCCTACAGGCCGCTCCGTCACATATGGTGTATGAAGTGGGATGCAGCGTCTTCAGAGGTTGACAGACGAAGCGCATGCAGAGGGCACCAGAATAAAGAGTCACAAATCCAGGCAGAAAGATGAGGATCACTGCGCTGGATAAAGCAACAAAACAAAGGTGCACAACAGACGGTGACCCACAAGCGGTACCGATTCTAGAAGCAAATCAAGCAAGACGGCTACAGACGGTGACCCACGAGAGGTACCGATTCTGGGAATGAAGTCTGCACCACCAGGTGTGTTGGGAGAGAGAGAGAAAAAAAAGGGGTTTTACAAAATGGCTGCGCTGAAGCAGGGAAACTAATACAGACAGTGACCCATGAGCGGTACTAATTCTGGAAGTAAAGACTGCCACACCACATAGGACACCACATGTTATTAGAGTATATGCAGGAAAGTTGATGCGAAGCTGCGCTGAAGCAGAGAAACGAATACAGAGTGTGACCTATGTGAGGTACTGATTCTGGAAGAAAAGGTGGATGAAACGTTTTAACTGATGGTTTGCTGAAGTCCAGGCTGCACAGTGACAGTGAGACGCAACCGCAAAATGCCAATAGGATGTATGGAGTGCGAGGACCCAGGGCACAAGGTAAAGAGGCGCGTCCATACGTTCCAGTATGAACAGTACCGGCAGTATGAGGAAGATTGTCTACAGCGACAGCGAGTAACGCGTGGTGGGCGAGGAGAAAATACAGAAGTTTTGAGCAAAGAAAGTGAGTTCAGTACTGCTCATGCCTCAGAGCTACCAAAACAAAGAAAGAAAAGAGTCGAAAGAAAAGAAGTTCGCAACGGACAGCGGAAGTTACAGAAATGGTTAATGATGCGCCTGCGACATCAGGAACTCGCAATTCCGAAGGGAGCCGACATGTTCTGCAGCCTCTAGGGACTGGCGAATCCTCCCGGGACTGGCAGAATATCCAGTGATGAAGGCGTGGATTCAAAAGGAGACGGCAAAGGAAACAGGTGAGAAAAAGGTTGATTCCTTGAGTCAGGTTAAAGCTGCATTGCGAGGTGCCAAGCATGACTATGATCTCCTCCATGAACAGTTTGTTAAGGAGCAAGAAGCTACGACAGAGATACAGAGCGGTCTGTCCGTAGCGATCGCCAAGTATGTATATCTTTGGAGAAGACAAAGCGTCACTTGCAGAGCGAGTTCCAGGACATGAGGACTAACCTTGAGCGGTCACATGCAGCTGCTGCCATCAGTGATGAGGAGGCAAAGGCTGAATTGGAAATCTCTCAGAAGGAGATTCACCGTCTCACCGCAGCGCTGAATTTATATGATTTCGCCCTTGAAGAGGTCGGGCAAAGTATAGAGACTGTAAGAGAAGAGAAGACACCACGTGGCGGGATCCCTGTATCCCTGACACTATGCAGTAATGGGGAAGCATCCCTACCGATGGGCCTTCCCTTGCAGCACACACAACTGCAGTGAGTCGGGGCCTAGCTGGGACCTGGGGGAAATCTGGCCCAGTCAACCCCTTGTATGCTACAGATATGGGACTACCACATGCTTGGGTTTCTATATGGGGGCGTATACACAGAGACCCAGACACAGCACCCACCTCCATGCATAGGGTCACCCTGCTCTCCCTCAGCTGTAGCTCTGCACTGCAGATTGGGGGAGGGAAGAGAGCTGTGTCTCACTTCTACAGCTCTACACAGACCTCCCCCCTCTCTCCTCTGCACAGACCTCCCCCCTTTCTCCTGTGCACAGACCTCCCGCCTTTCTCCTCTGCACAGACCACCCCTATCCCCCAGTGTCCCAGACACATTATTTAAAACTAGGACATGAGCAAATACAGCAGATATTTGGGACATCAGAACATACTGTCAGACCAGTTTAAAATGGGAGGACGACTGTTTTACCTAACAGATATTATCTTATTCTTCTCAGGTATGTTTGATTGGACACCCTTCTTTTAAATTAAGCCCATCTGCAATTGATCTGTATTTAACTTCTACTTGGTCAACACCCTCTTTAGAAAATCTATCTGGTTAATGTCCCTCAGATGTGCTAATTAGGTTGCCTGGGCTGTACTTAAGTCAGGTGAAATTTTAGAGCTATAAAACCAGTCAGCATCGCAGCCTCTTGTCAAGTAGCAAGCAAACTGGAGTTCAAAAAGGAGTGAACAAAGTGGACAGCACCTGCTGGTTCTGATTTCTGCATTAGAACTACGCTGAAAAGGAGGATATCATCTATCCCAGACTGCACCTCTCAGCACGTTACTATTGTTGTGATGCCGCCTTTACTTTTTATATTCGCTGTGACCTCACTTATTTTCAAATTATGCACTTCTTCCACCAGCCTCTTTATGTCTCTAACGCTATTCATATATCTCCATCTCTCCTTCCTTCACCGCTTCTCAGTTCACATGAACTCCTTTCTTACCTGCGCCTTCTGACACCACACAGCTATACCCCCAGCAATAAAGCACACCCCTACAAATCATCCTCACACACAATCTTTCTATCCATGCTTCCTCTCCTTGCTTCTGGAGATATCTCTCCCAATCCTGATTCCTGCCTCATTTCTTTTTTTTTTGTAACACAAATTTTATTAGGTTTTTCTCTTTTTGATATCTTAACATCGTCTAGCAACACATTGTCTTGTACATTCAAATAAAACCTGTTTCGTAACATCCATCTACAGAAGAAAACATTTACCATGAACAAGACGAACTGGCAGACACACTAATATACTAGACATGGGAAGGAAGGGTGGGAAAGGAGGGGGGGAGGGTAACAGCAGGTAAGTTGCCTCTGTGGCCAAATCCATCACACGAGTTGTTATTCTGCCTATCTGACTTCGTTCTTTCGTCTCTTGTATTTGCCGGTCTCACATGTCTTAATGCAACTCGTCGTGTCGGTTGTCATAGGAGAACGCATTTGCGTTTATCAAAGCAAAGCCTTATTTCTACATGCTCTCGTCCTCGCCTCCCACATACAACTTCCACACTGGTGTCAACCACTCTAACCTCATACCCATCCCCTGCCACCCTCCCTCCTCTCTCCCTTTCTCCTGTGCCCTTTGGAATGCTCGCTCCCTCTCTAACAAGTTCCTCTCTGTGCATGACTTCTTTCTCTCTCACTCTCTGCTCCTATTTGCAATAACAGAGACCTGGCTCACTCAGTCTGATTCTGCACTGGAAGCTACCCTCTCTTATGGTGGCCTCTCTCCCACACTCCACGCCCTGATGGCAGGGGTGGAGGCGTGAGGCTCCTGCTCTCCTCTCTCTGCCGTTACCGAACCCTTCCAATTCCTCCCTCTCTTGCTTTTCCCTCCTTTGAGGCTCACACTGTTCAGATCTTCTCTCCTCTTCCTGTCCACATGGCAGTCATCTATCGCTCACCTACCTCTACTCATCCCCCTTCTCCCTTTCTCTCTCACTTTGAATCCTGGCTTTCTTTAGACTCCCATGTTCTTCTCCTTGGGGACTTCAACTGCCACATTGATGACCCCTCTCTCTCTCTTGGGCTTCCCACTTTCTCTCTCTAACCTCTTCTTTTGGCCTCCAACAGTGGACTGCAGCCAGCACCCACCAGGATGGACACTGCCTAGTCCTGATATTCACTAAAAACTTCTCATTGATTTCTCCATTTCACGCTTTCCTCTCTCTGACCATCACCTCACCTCGTTTCTCCCCTTCTCCGTCTCCATTTAGCCCTCGTTTCTGTAGAAACCTGCACTATATTAACCTACCAGCTTTTTATTCCACTTTACGCTCCTCCCTCTCCTCGCTCAGCCCTGTTTCTGACCCTGACAACCTTGTCAGGAACTACAACTCTACCTTATCCTCCTGTCTTGATCTACATGCCCCGCTTTCGCTCTGCCATCCTCGCCCTTCTAACCCCAGACCCTGGCTAAATTGCCACACGCATGCTGCGTTCCTCCACTCGTTCCTTTGAACGCCTCTGGAGGAAATCTCACACCCTCGCAGATTTCCTTCACTACAAATTTATGCTGTCCTGTTTCAACTCTGCCATCTCTCAGGCTAAACAATCCTACTTTTCATCACTAATCAACAAGCACAAGTCTAACCCATGCCGACTCTTCTCTGTCTTTGACTCTCTACTCAGACCACCCTCAGCTGCCTCTTCTTCCTCCATCTCACCTCAGGACTTTGCTGACTATTTTAAGGAAAAGGTGGAATCCATACGTCAGAACATCCCCTCTGTTGCCACCTCCCATCCCACACCGCTTCCTAACTCTCCTCCTGTCTTCATGTACTCTTTTTCCACTGTCTCGGAGGAGGATGTGTCACTGCTGATCTCCTATTCTCCCTCTACCACCTGCCCTCTTGATCCCATTCCCTCCCATCTCCTAAAACCTCTTGCTCCTACTATAATCCCCACGCTCACACAGATTTTTTCTTTTTTTCTTTTTCACAAATCTTTTTATTAGGTTCATTTTCAGCATACAGGCGATCAGCTTATTCTGTTACAATCATAATGTACCACCCATATTTTACATACAATGTTTAAAATGTTTTTCAAACACAAATCATATCTATTTTAACTTTGAACTCTAACTTAGGTTCCTTTTCAGTATATTGGTGGTCAGTTTTGACTTTTCCAGTTCTAGTTACAATATGTCCCCCATATTTTATTTAAAACCAGTGACAGAACATGAAACACAGACAGAGCACAGTGCACATCCAGTGAAAACTTATACACGGTACAGTGCCTAAATATATATGTATAGATATCTATTAAATAAAATGGTCTTTTAGTTTTACATTTTGGCCAAATTATTGTAAGCCCCTGAGCCACTACAACCCCGCCCCCCATATTTTATACACAATGTTTACAGTATTTTCCAAACTCAAATCATATCTATTTTAACTTTAAACTCTAACGCAACTTGCAGTATTGGTATTTTCATTCTTTTCCTTCTTTCCGTCCCCTATCTAGTCCTTTTAACCTAAACCGTCCTCTGTCATCATGTCTCTGTCCTCTAGGAACCAGTCCCACCTCTGACGGAAGTCCCCCATTGTTCTGTTCCTGTCTATGCTTGTCTCCAGTCTATCTAGTGTCATTAGTTTATATAGTGTGTCATGTAGTTGTTCCATTGAGGGCTGTTGTGTTTGTATCCAGTTTATCATAATGGTCTTTCTTGCAGCTAGTAGTATAACTTCAGTGGGTCTAGTCACTAATCTGCTGATTTGTTTGTCCAATTCTCTATGTTCGCGAATATCATGGATATTGGGTCCTTCACCCATGAGATCTTTAGTTTTGTTTTCATGTATTCTAACACTTCTTCCCAGAATCTAGATATATGTATACAGGTCCAGAGGCAAGGTTTAAGGTCTGCTTTAGGTGTCTTGCATTTGGGACAGAACGAGGTGTCCTCTGTCCTTGTCTTTATCTGTCTTACGAATGCTATGTAGGTAATGAACGGAGAACAGAAACCTAGATAGGGCACTCAATACATCTGGTGGGTGATGAGTGAAGAAATTAAAACATGATTTATTTACCACTTAAAATATAGCGTAGTAAAACAAGTATTAAACGCATGGATCCTATGTATGAACATGCAATGCCAAGTTCTGGATCAAAAAATATATTGATTGCAAAACACTATTCAGAATGTATTGGCAATCGGAAACAAATGGCTACAATAAGCCACGTGTGAGGGTAACCAGAGGTTAGAAACTCTACTGCGGTAGTGTGTATCAGTACATAAACCCTGAAATCACAATGAAGCAACGAACACAAATACAAATCCTAGCCAGGTCTGCCAATCACCAAAAAACAGTGCTAGTGGCACGTAGATACAAGCGGCTAGCTAGATGTGTACCACAGATAGTAGAACAGATGGTGGTATAAATACACGTTGCTGTGTGGTACAATGAGCCAGTGCAGGGTATGTGGATATAATACAGTTCACCTGGATAAATGGTAAATCCCAAGTATAGTGAACCTTGATGTGTGGGGATACATATAGTCCCCAAGCCATATAATGTGGCAAGAGTGTAACTGAACACACACACAATACACTACTAGAAACACGAGCGCAGCTTCAATTAGAATCAGGTCGTTGCCCCTCACCGTGAGTAAACCTATATGTATGCAGAGAGGTTCACACAATACAAACCTCAATAGGTAGGTGGTTAAGGTAGGGTAAACAGCACTGACCCAACACTTGCTCTGTTAATCAGGGCTGGTCAATAAAGGGTCAGTGCTAGTGAGAGGGTAGAACAGGCAATAGTATAGGTACACTAATGTGCACCCTACTGGTATAGTGTAGGCAGAAACAGTAAAAAACCTCTGGTTACAGCTGCTCCTGTAGACAATCCAGTCATAGAAGCCACTTAGTATTATTATCATGCACGCTGCTACTGCCGGGGGATAGTGCCGCCAGCTGACTCGCGAGTAGGCATGCGAGTCATGCGCGTGCACCCGTTTGCCTAAATATTAGTATTAAGTATTAATTGATCCATGCTTTGTATTTCTGGGAAGTCTTTTTGCCATGCGTGGTCCCCATATCCTGATCTCTTATAGTTCTGTATAGTTCTGACAGTTTGCTTCTTTCCTGCTTTTTCGAGTTAAAGTATTCATCTAGTGTGTGGTTTTTTAGTACTTTTGTTTTGTGGTTTGTCAATTTTTTGCAAAAGCTAATTAGCTGTGTGTATGAAAAGGCGTGCATTAAATTTGGGGGAATGTCCCATTTTTGTACAAACTCTTGGAATGTCATGTATTCCTGTTTGTCTGTGTTGATCACATGTTCTAGGCACCTGATGCCTTTTTTTTCCAGACTTGGAATGATGGTTGGGTATAACCTGGTATAAATTTGGGGTTGTCTTGGATTGGTATATATCTTGAGATTATGTAGGAGAGTTTAAAAACTTTTTCCTGAACGTTTTCCACGTTGCTATGGTGTCTTTGATTAGAATATTATTTCTTTGGGTTACTGGGATGTCTCTTCATTTTGTGTGTATTAGCTCTCTCAGGGAGGTCTCTGGTGAGAACTCTTTCTAGTTCTTGGGAGGAGTAATGGTTAGTATCTTTTATCCAGTCTCCGACAAGTCTCATTATGCTTGCTATATTATAGTTCCTGATATTCGGTAGATTGATGCCTCATTGCTCTATTTACTTCAGTTATATCCACATGCTTGAGGAGCATAGGAAGAGTCTGCATGGGATATAGAAGTCTGGCAAACGGTATCTTTTTGATCGCGCTTGCCCTCCCAAATAGTGACAGGGGTAGTGTCGTTCAGTTTTTTAGTTCTTGCACTATTTTTTTTTTATGATTGGTTTGAAGGCTTTTTCGTTACTTTTACTGGGAAGTTACATGGTTCCTTTGTGTCAGGGGGTTCTTTAGTATACATCATTTCTGTTTTAGATATATTTATTTTAAAGCCGGCAAACGACCCGAATGTCTCTATTTGCTTTAGTACCTTTTTGATTGATTCATCAGGGTTAGTCATAAACATTGGTATGTCATCCACAAACATTGACAGTTTCAGTTCTGTTTTATGTATCATGATTCCCTTAAATTCCTCCATTTGCCTCAGGTATATTGCCAGAGGTTCTATTGCTAGATTAAAAAGTAGGGGTGACAACGGACATCCTTGTCGTGTCCCTCTATATAATTGGAATGGGTCTGATAGATGCCCTGCTGCTATTATTCTAGCCTTTGGGGTATTGTACATTGCCTTTATCATGTTGCTAAAGTTTCCCCTTATTCCAAATTTTTCTAGCACGAAGAACACATGGTTCCACATTATGTTGTCAAATGCCTTTTCAGCATCAATAGTCACTAGGGCCGTATTCCCTATTTTATGTAGTCTGCCCCATTCTATTGCGCTAGAACGTTTCTGATATTTTTAACCGCGGATCGTCCCTTGACAAATCACGATTGATCAGGATGTATCAAGAACGGGAGAATGTTTGCTAACCTATCTGCCATGATTTTGGTAAATATTTTGGCGTCCCGGTTAATCAGGGAGATTGGTCTGTATGATTCTGGCCTCAGGGGATCTTTCCCCTGTTTGTGGATTATCATAATGTGGCCATTTCGCTTGTTTGCATGAACGTAGCATCTTTTGAGTGCCGTGTGATATATTTGTTGTAATGGTTCTATCAGATCCTTTCAGAATGTTATAGTATTCCCCTGACATCCCGTCCGGGCCGGGGCCTGGCAGTTTGTAAGGTTGTGTCCTTTATCTCGTTTGGGTAATTGGAGAGTTTAGTCTGTCGATATCTTCCTGACTTATTTTAGGTATCTTAATGTTTTTAAAGAAAGTTCCCCTTGCTTCTAGGTTTACCTCACCTTCTCTATACAGTGTGCTATAGTATTCTTTGAACACCTCATTTATGATTTTTGCCTCTGTGGTTATTTCTGTCCTATCATATATTCTAGTAATGGGTTTAGTTGACCTATAGTTTCTCATAAGATTTCCCAGGAGCCTTCCCGTCTTGTTCACGTGTCTGAAATATTTGGCTTCTTTTATTGATTTTTTTTCCAGTTCTTTTTTCTCTAGCCACACCTCACATATAGATTTTTTCTGGTTATATCTTTCTTTATTTTGAGATGTTGGGTCTGTTTTGAATTCTCTAAATGCCTTGCTAAGTTCTTTACTTGCTTTGCAGAACTCCTGGGTTGCCTGTTTCTTCCTTCTAGAGACATATGCCATGAGATCGCTCCTAATTACTGCTTTTGATGTTTCCCCAAAAAGTATGGGGTTCGTCTTATGTTCCTGGTTTGTATTCTCGAATATCTCCCATGCTCCCTTTAGGTAATTTACAAAATCTTCGCTGTCTCATGTAGTTTGGGAATCTCCAGGTGTTCGGCTTGCTCTACCTAATCCCATGTCTAGATCTAGGCGTACCATTAGCACTTATTCCCATGATCTGTTATTTGTACTATTTGTTAATTATACGATTGTTACGTGTATTACTAATGTGAAGCGCTATGTATATTAATGGCGCTATATAAATAAAGACATACATAGGAGAGAAAGAGGTGCGCAAATATATCTAACAAACAGTATTAATATGTATCTGTGGATGCTGCCACAATGTAAAGGAAACACAAAGTTCCAATATATATATGTAACGGGTATTCCCTGTGAATACAGACGCTACTACCTGCTGTGCAACCTGTGTGGCCCTCAGGAGCCTAAGCCTCCGCTTGGGGAGCCTGGGGTACATACATATTATACGATCTCGTGGTGCAACGCCTCCACCTGGGAGGGATCCCAACGGAGTGGAAGGTGACCCTCACAGGAAACAATCACAGATTGCGAACAGATGTAAAACAGAACTGGCTTTACTGCATAGCATGTACGTATTTATAAATCAACAGGTGTCCCTCTCTAGAGAGACACTGACTACTGCGTCTCGCAGGACGCCCCCACCTACCCCGGGTGATCCCACCCCGTGTCCAGTAACACCACACAATATGTCCCGCACTCTTTAGGTGAGATGATATGTGTGACTGCGCAGCCACTAGTACGGGTGAGTATAATGTAGGATTTGTTGGTGCACTTGAAGAATTGATACCTGCCCGGGGCTCCCACCCCGGGTTCCGCAGAATACGACAGGGATTCCGCCCGATCCGACGTCGTCCTCCACACCGCGTGGGGTGAATTCCAGCGCGGATAATATCACCTTAGTCTCAGTGTCTTTGGTGGCGTTCTGCGCCCAGAACCCACCTCGCAGGGCTGCACGGCTTCAGCGCTGTGTCCCTGACTATCCAACTAGCTAATGGGGCAGTGTCCCTATCTAGGGCCTGTCCCTATAGCACCACAAGCTACACAGTGGCTCAGGACCTAACTGGGACCTTGGGGGCTGCTGGCCTAATGCAGAGGATCACTGACCCCTGCACTCACCTCCTTCCCCTAGCGTGTCCTGGTCCTGACTAAAACAACTGCGTAGAGCCCACTAAATGTATCTATCTCCCTCCTGGGGAGATACTGTAGCCCTATTGGCTCCCTGGAGTCATGTGGCTCTGCCCCTGTGCACCCTGGGGGCTGCTACTCTCGGGAGCTATTCTCCCTTGCGGGGGCCTCGCACGCATGTCTTGTGCGCATGCGCCAACCTAACAATGGCGGCGCCCTGCTTCCCGAGCCGCCGGGACCCTCGCGACGCGACCTTAGCAACGGCCCGATCGCGTCCCCGGCAACCGACCCGCTCGCGTCCCTAGCAACCGGCCGCAACTCATAGGTAACGCGCACCTGCCCCCTCACTACCTCGCGCGCGGCGGCTGTGCGCTCTGGAAGGAGGGGGGTCAGCTAGTACAAGGGGGGACCTGGCTACATATATATATGTAGCCAGGTCACCTTTTTCCCCCTGCGACCCCCCAGGGAACCTCCGTGGCCCGGAGCGATGTCGGGTGCTGCCGACGGCCATTCCGGAGGGTGGGGGCCGAGGAGGGAGCAGCGCGTCTTCCCCTGCAGGTTGCCGGTTGCCGGGGACGCGATCGGGCCGTTGCTATGGCCGCGGTCGCGTCGCTAAGGTCCCGGCGGTTCGGTAATCCTGGCGGCACCATTGCTCTGCGCGTTGCGCATGCGCAGGGGACAGTAAGAGCCAGAGGCCCCCGAGCAGCTCGCGCATGCGCGGCGGGAGCTTCAGGGGCAAGGATGAGTCGCGCGAGCAGGAGAATAGGAAGGGAAACAGTGAGGCGGCCATTAGCTGTTCGCGCATGCGCAGGAAAGGCGCGCACGGGGTCCCTATGTGCTTTTAGGCTCCATGGGACTACAACTCCCATGGGGCATATCGAGACAGGCACCTGGTGCCTGATAGGAGCCACTAGGGCTGTAGGACTCCCCTGGACAGGAGTGGATACATTTGGCGGGCTGGAGCTACGTGGGAGTCAGAGAAGGAAGTCAGAGCAAGGAGGCAGACAAGGGAAGGAGGTAGGGTACGGGAGAGAGGGATCCCCTGTACTAGCCAGCACCCCCTTGGCCCAAGATAGCTCTAGTTACCCCATATAGTGAGTGTTGCCAGGGACTGCCCTAGAGTAAGGGACCCTGTCACTCAGGTTAGTCAGTTGGTAGTGGGAGTCAGGACTGGGCACCGTTAGGGGAGTAGGCAGACTAGTAACCCCTTAGGCCCCAGATAGGCTCTCCCTCCCCCGTTGTGGTGCGACAGGGACAGGCCATAGGTTAGGGTACCTGTCACGTTAGTGCCTAGAGTAGTGAGGGACTCAGCGGATGCTGTGGTTCCAGCGACGGAGTTCGGACCCACGTTGGGGTCCACAGAGACTTTCGTCCGAATAGGATCGCCCCTGGCGGTCCGCGCATGCCCGGAGTTCGGTTGGAGGATCAGACGGATTCATCACACGTCTGACCCTTTGTGAAGAGTTGCTGACCCGAGCACCGGAGTGCTCGGCAGGTATCCCACATTCTTAAGTGCACCACCGGGCCCTTAACGTAATTAGTGACTGCGCAGTCACCCACGTCCTCTGTAAGAGTGCGGGACATTGGGTGGGGTTCTTTGGACACTGGGTGGGATCACCTAGTGTTGGGGAGCGTCCTGCGAGACGTCGCAGTAAGTGTCTCCTCGTAAGAGGGACACAGGTCATTATGGATGTGATGATGTGTTATATGCTGTTCCCAATAAATGGTATTAGTTAATATATAAACCCCTGTGTATGGTATTATTGATTGTCCTGCGAGGAACCACTCCCCCTCTGGTGGGAGCCATCGCAGGTGGAGGCGCTGCATCGTGTAAGTGATCAACCCTAGTATTGTGTTATGTCCCAGGTTCCCCGTGGCGGAAGCTCAGCCCTCCTGTGAGCCAACAGGTAATGCATCACACCTATGGTAACACCGTATGTTCCTTGCACCCACATCAGATCTGCGATTGGGGGGGGGAATACCCGTTACATATATATATATATATATATATATATATATATATATATATATATATATATATATATATATATATATATATATATATATATATATATATATATATATATATATTACAGTGTTCGACAAACCTATACATTTGCTCGCCCCGGGCGAGTGGATTTAACCCCCGGGCGAGTAAATATTGGCCCAAGCAGCACACGTTTGGTACTAGGTGGCGAGTAGATTTTTTTGTGTGGCGAGTAGATTTTTTGGTGATTTGTCAACCACTGTGTATATATATATATATATATAACCCATCAAGGTCGAAACAGCTGTCTGTGGGTGGTTTTCTGGGTATGCACCTTAACCCTGGCTGTGCTCAAAGCTGTGACCATGCAGCAAGCTTAAGCCTATAGGGAACCATGTTAAAAATGGTTATTGAGGCAAAAAGTGACACTGTGTGCTCATTTGCATGTCATTTCCCAGAATCCCTTGCTGCAGTGGAAGTGCTTTATGCTGGGTGATAATGGGGAAAGGCGGGGTTGCAGACCTGCCTAAGACATGCAGATGAGCATACAGTTATATTTGTGTATATATATATATATATATATATATATATATATATATATATCAAGGGGAGAGGAAAAACAAAAAGGCGCAAACCACTGACCACAATGCTTAAGTTACTAAACACTAATAAAGTTGCAGTGCAATGAAAGTCCAATCTGTAGAATCCTGAGTATGTGATACCCTGTGATAAACGAAACGCGTTGGGCTACGGTAGTCTTGTCCCTTGGATTTTACTAGCTTGCTGGACTATATGCCTTATTCAAGGCAATTGGAACTTAAAAAACGCTATTAAACGGCATTTCCGAACGATTTTACCCACAGAGGAGCTTCTGTATATCTGTAGTGAAAGCGGAGCGTCATCACGCTGACATCGCGAGATTTCCAGCTGAGGAGGAGGAGATCTGCATATACAGACGTCGGACGCAGACGGCGGCCTTTGGAGTTGATCCTGCGCCTAACAGTTCCCATATTATAGTTCCAGACAAGGATTTTATCCTGACATGCTCATTTTTATCTGTGATTTCGTAAGTAGGATCTGTGCTTACGTTGTGAGTGAATAATACATAAATACTTCACCACATCTGGCTATCTTCTCATTTATAGATCCCACTCAATCCAGGATTCCACAGATTGGACTTTCATTGCATTACAATCTTATTAGTGTTTAGTAATTTAAGCATTGTGGTCAGTGGTTTGCGCCTTTTGTTTTTCCTCTCCCCTTGATACATACATAACAGGACTGTCCCCGGGCAAACGTGTCAGCCTCACACAGAGAAGCTATAGCCCATAACACACACAGGATGCTGCCCCTGTGGTAATGAAGGAGTTAAACTCCAACCAATACTCCCTCAATCTAATTACTTTCTAACTCTATTTAATAACTTTCCCAATCTTATCCTCACTGATCCCTAATGTTAATTCCCAATGTAAAATAACCCCCATTATCTCCCAGTCCCTGTGATACAGGAGGAGTAACCCCCCCAGTGCCAGAGGCTCCCCCTCACTATCAGAGGCTCAGCCTCTCAGGCTCCTGTGTGTAAGGAAGCTCAGAGCAGCACTGGGATAATGTGCACAGGTCACACAAGGGAGGGGAAGGGAGGAGGAGGAAAGCACTTACCCAATAACACAGGCTGAAGATCTCTGTGCAGCAGGGGGTGGGCAATGTGAGGGGGACACAGGAAAAGGGACTTAGAGGCTGCAGAGCCTATTCCTCAGTGTGTCCCCCCCTCAGTGCCTGAGATGTGCACTTTATCCCCCCCTCACTGTGTGTGTACTTCCTATGGAGGGTGGGGGGAGCCCCTGTGATCTCTCAGTCCTTCCCTGTGGGAGTGACCTGGATTCCCCCCTCAGGATGTGGGACAGTCTGTGCTCAGGATCAGTGTTTCCTGCCGGAATCAAACCTCACACACCAGGACATCCGGCTGCAGCAGAGGGACCATAGAGAGGGAAGAGGGGAGGCCAGAGCGCCTCTATCCAGCTCCTCCTGAGATCATAGGGAACAGGGACCCCTGGTGGGCTCCCAAGCAAGGTGCCGTGAGCGCCCCCTGGTGAGAGCTGCACGTGGTGCTGGCTGTGGGCTGGTGAGAAACAGTGACAATCTCACCCCCATCTCCCACCGTATATAGTGCGGTCTGGTGATATACTATGTGCTGTGTGCCTGGTGATATACTCTGTGCCTGTGTGTGTAGTGACGTCTGGTGATATACTCTGTGCCGTGTGTGTAGTGACGTCTGGTGATATACTCTGTGCCGTGTGTGTAGTGAGGTCTGGTGAAATACTCTGTGCTGTGTGTCTGGTGATATACTCTGTGCTGTGTGTGTAGTGATATACTCTGTGCTGTGTGTCTGGTGATATACTCTGTGCTGTGTGTGTAGTGATATACTCTGTGCTGTGTGTCTGGTGATATACTCTGTGCTGTGTGTGTAGTGACGTCTGGTGAAATACTCTGTGCTGTGTGTCTGGTGATATACTCTGTGCCATGTGTATAGTGATGTCTGGTGATATACTCTGTGCCATGTGTATAGTGATGTCTGGTGATATACTCTGTGCCCGTGTGTGTAGTGCAGTCTGGTGATATACTCTGTGCCCGTGTGTGTAGTGACGTCTGGTGATATACTCTGTGCTGTGTGTGTAGTGACGTCTGGTGATATACTCTGTGCTGTGTGTATAGTGATGTCTGGTGATATACTCTGTGCCGTGTGTGTAGTGAGGTCTAGTGATATACTCTGTGCTGTGTGTGTAGTGAGGTCTGGTGATATATTCTGTGCCCGTGTGTGTAGTGCCGTCTGGTGATATACTCTGTGCCTGTGTGTGTAGTGAGGTCTGGTGATATACTCTGTACCGTGTGTGTAGTGACGTCTGGTGATATACTCTGTGCCGTGTGTGTAGTGACGTCTGGTGATATATTCTGTGCCCCTGCTAGCTGATCTTCTTTCTGTGCTCACGCCTCCCCCTGCCTCTTATTTCCTTTCTGCTTCAGCTCGGAAGGTGCTTCCTCTTTTACATGTGTAGCCAGGTCCCCTCTGTCCCGCGACCCCCCCTCCTCTTACCTCCGCTGCCGAGAGTCACGCGACAGACCCGCCGGCGCTTCTGGAGGGTGGGGGCCGTGCAGGGAGCACTCTGGTGCTCTGGAGGTCCCTGGCGGCTCCTGAGCAGGGCGCCGCCATCTTGCTTAAGGTTGCGCATGCGCAGTGAGAGTCCTGCGGCCCGGCAGAGTTGCGCATGCGCAGGAAGGACCAGCGAACGCTGGCCAATAGGGAGAGGGCTCTAGAGAGGGACTACAGCTCCCATGAGCCTTAGGGGACCCCACGTGACGCCAGGGAGCCAATAGGGCTGGAGTATCTCCCTGCAGAGGAGATTCGATACATTTCGCGGGCTCTGAGCACGTTAACCAGTCGGCGACCGGAGCAGCTAGGGGAAGGAGGTAGGGTACAGGAGTCAGTGACTCTCTGCACTAGGCCAGCATATAGCCCTGAGCCTCCAGTAGTTGTGTTGTTTCAGGGACAGGTCTTATTATTCAGAAGTTAGTTAGGGACACAGCACGTCCCTCAAAGGTCTGGGCTCAGACACATATATATAGATATATATATTATATGTAAAGACTATCTTCCCGGAGGTCACGCCAAGCAGTGACTGCGGCCTGCCAGCGCAAACAGATTCCCGCCAAGTTACAGATGGTGTGGAGCTGCGGTAATATTATCCACGCCGGAATTCAACCCACGCGTAGGAGGACATCACGGCGGATCCAAACCCAGTGGTATAGCGGCACCCATGCCTGGAGCCAGGACAGGTGTCGTTATAAAGTGCACCAACAGGGGTGGGATCACTCGGTGGAAGTAGTAGTAGTTAGTGTCTCCTCTAGGGAGGGACACCTGTTTGAATGAGAGTGGATGGAGGAAGAGAACCCTCAGTCCCGCTGGGATTGGAGCCCTTTCTCCAGTTTATTCATGTCTCCTCCCGAAGGTGCTTAAGATCAGCACTCCTCAGTCGCTCGAGGAGGACTTTTTCTAAGTATAGTCTTTTTGCTACGTGCGTGGTCATGAGATTTCTCTCGCGTAGGGTGCTCATCTTATTGTAGGCATACTGTATGGCAGCAGTAGCAGAGCGTTTAAAAACAGCCCTTTGAGTTTTCCGCCCTTGAAGCTGTCTCTCTGCCCTTTTCCCACTCAATGGGGTTGCTAGTTCAGCCTCTTTGGGGTTACGTTGCAATTCCACCCCCACTTCCAGAGAACGTCCCATTTTTTCAGCTTCATCAGCTAAGGATTCTTCTGGTTTTGATTCAGCATGTGTACCTTCTTTTATTGCCTGTTGGGTGGCTGAAGGTTTTGCTAGTGCTTGTTTAGGTGGTTCAAATTTTGCAACCTTGTCTTTCAAACGAGCGGTATTCCCAGCTCTCACTATACCCTTGTCTTCATGGGTTTTTGTGGCTGTGGGATACTGACGCTTAGTCAGGGTCAATACTTGTCCTTGTACAACTGTCATCTCATCCGCGAAAGATCCCTGTTTTTTGAGTGTGTCTTGCAAGTCTCTTCTCAGGGAATTTATCTGCATGCTTTGCTTTCTCTGAGCTTGCTTCCACATTTTTATTGCATTGTGAAGCACTATGAACTTCTTTGCTTGGGCCACAGTTACTTGTTTCAGTTTCTGGACCTTCTTGTGCTCCCTTTTGTGCCGCGTCACCTGGGTTCTAAGCTTGGCTTTTAGCGATGCTTTGGTGACGCTCAAAGTAGCCTTCAGTTTCTCATAGAAAAAAAGGCAGGTGCAAAACAGCGCTAATAATATCAAATGAAATAAATGAATGTTCAGGCAGCCAGGTGAATGACTGGTGGTACAACCAGTCAAAGTGACAAATGGAAAAAAAAGGGGTTAACCGGCGCCAAAAAGGGGTAAATACCAGACCAATGGAAGGTGTAACAGTCCAAATACAGTCCTTGGGATGATGAATTGTGATGACTCTCACCTCAGCAGTGTATATGTGGAAAAAGAAGAAAACAGATAATAGTGCAGTAAATCAACACAGGGGGGGGAGCACAGATACTGACAATACGAAACATACAAGACACACAAACATAAAACACTAGCACGGCCTAAATATTAATAAAAAGCAAATTTATTTGGTGTGGAAGGTGCATAAACCGCATCCGGAGGGGTAAAATTACAACCCTACTCACAAGATGCTGGATGGGTAAAAGCAACGAACTGATGCGTGCAGCTGGGCTCTCAAGATGGCGACCGGAGCACTTGGGCTGGCGTCTACACGTGACCGGGATGCAAGACAGATGACTCGGATGACGGGGCCTCTGGGCGGACGTGACGTCTCCTCCGCTGTAATTTCACCACCGGCTCACAGGACTCCAGTCCTCCAGTCCTCCTCAGCAACCGCAATGCCGCCGCACCTCGGTTTAAGCACTTTTGGAGACTGCAGATTTCTCCTTTGAAACTGCAGACTTCACCACAACCTGGAACACTCTAAAAACTCGAAACTTCCCGACGCGTTTCGTACGCATGCGCGTACTTCTTCAAGGGATGTGCTTGTCTTGTAGTCTCTATGGTATATATACCATCAGTCCAAAGTCCTTATTGGTTAATTGGATAGTTGGTATTAACCCCATATAGGGCTAATAGACAGCAGCACATAAAAAACAGCCTATGCTAATCAACATACAAAACAAACATACAACATTGATTGGGATAACAGAAAAATGAGGAAAAAACGTTAAAAACATTTAAAAAGACACATTAAAATGATTACAAATATACAGTGGCAGAACAATGAATTAATGACTTAAAATAGATGATTATAAAAAGGCTTTGAGTTCAAAGTCGATATTCATTCCTTTGGGGGAGAGAGTTTTTAGTTCATATATCCAGTAAGCCTCACGTATACTGGCCTGCTGGAGTCTACTCCCCCCTCTGGGATTAACATCAACCTGCTCAATTGCCTGACAGATAAGACCCTTGGGATTTTTATCATGGTACAGAGAAAAATGGTGTGAGACACTATGTGTCACTAAGCCCCTTTTAATGTTGTAAATATGCTCATAGACACGTCTCTGGAATGTTCTCCCTGTTCTGCCCACATATTGCAAGCCACAAGGGCATTGCAATAAATATATAACATATATAGAGTGGCAGTTAATGAACTTATATATAGGGTAACTCCTATTAGTGACGTTAGATGTAAATTTTTTAGAATTTTTACTAAATGAACATGCTACGCACTTTGCACAGGTGAAGAAACCTTTTAGATTCCCTCCTAGTTTCTGCTTTTTTTGGTTCACCGGACAACTGGGAGCTAGTTTGGATTTTAAGTTATTAGCCTTTGAAAATATAATATTAGCTTTTTTTGGAAGGATATCTGCCAATATTTCATCTTGTAATAAAATAGGCCAATACTTATTTATAATTTGTTTAATTTTTGGCGCCATCTCATTGTATTGAGTAATGAACGCTACCTGATTGTGATATGTATTTATTGTTTCCTTCTTTTTGGCATCGTATTGAAGTAAAGTGTCCCTATTGATCTCATTGACCTGATTAAAAGCCTCATTTAATTCAAACTCTTGGTATTTTCTATTAATGAATTTTTGTTTTAGATCTTCTGCTTGTTTCTTAAAAATCTCGTCTTCTGAACAGTTACGTTTAAGACGTACCAGTTGTCCCTTTGGAATATTTCGCAGCCACTACGGATTATGGTGACTGTCCGCGCGTACATAGTTATTTGCCTGCACAGGCTTAAAAAAGGTTTTGGTGTGCAATATATCATCTTTGACATATATGTGGAGGTCCAAAAAATCAATGTGTTCAGTACTAAAACTACAAGTGAACTTTAAATTAAGGTGATTGTGATTTAAATAAGTGCAAAAATCATTTAAGGAATCCTGAGTGCCTGACCAAATGAAAATCACATCATCAATGTAGCGCCGCCAGAGCACCAGGTTTGCTCCTAGGGGACAGTTGTTCCAAATAAACTCCTCCTCCCAACTGTCCATAAATAAGTTGGCATAACTAGGAGCAAACCTCGTGCCCATAGCGGTACCACATTTCTGAATGTAATAGTGGGAATTAAAAGTGAAATAATTATGTGTCAAAATAAACCAAATACTCTCCATCAAAAAATCCCTCTTAGTGCGTGAATAGCCACTGGAGTGTTCCAGTTTGCGAGACACGGCCTGGCATCCTTGATGATGGTCGATAACTGTGTATAAGGATGTTACATCAGCCGTAGCTAGAATGTATCCTTGCTGCCATTTAAGATCTTTTAAAATTTGTAGCGTATGTGTCGTGTCTCGCAAATAGGATCTACCACCAGTGACTAAAGGTTGAAGATGGTGATCTATAAATTGTGAAAGATTTGAAGTGAGGGAAGAAATACCAGAAATAATAGGTCTCCCCGGAGGTGCAGTTAAATTTTTGTGAATCTTAGGTATAAAATAAAATAACGGTGTGCGTGGAAACTGAACAGACAGAAATTTAAACTCATCCTCACATAATGCCCCACTATCTACACCAGAAGTCAACATTTCTCCCAGTTCGGCTTTGAAATGCACCAAAGGGTCACTGTTAAGGGGGAGGTATGTGGTCTCATCTCCCAGTAATCTCATGGACTCTTTTAAATAATACTCTTTGTCCATGACCACAATACCTCCACCCTTGTCAGCCGATTTGATAACAATCGAGTCATTATTCTCTAGATTTTTGACTGCCTCTTTTTCTTTAATGTTAAAATTATCTTTTTTGATTTTATATGTTCTACATGAGTTCTCTAGATCTATGCTGACCATCTCTACAAAGGAGCTTACTAGATGTCCTTGCGCGAACTTCGGATAGAACGTGGATGCTTTTTTGAAAATCTTTTCTTGAGGATCAGCAGTACTGCGTACCTCTTGAATGGGATTGATTTGATTAGTGATTCTATCCCTAGCAAAATATTTTTTCAGGGCGAGTTTGCGGGCAAATTTGTGAACATCTATATAGAGATTAAAACTATTCGGTCCACAAACTGGAGCAAACTTAAGCCCTTTGTTGAGTACTTTTTTCTCAATATCGGTGAGCTGATACTGACTTATATTGAAGATATTCGGATGCTCTTTTGTAATTTTTACCCGATTTCTACTAGTACCTCCTCTTCTCCCTCGGGTCCTGTCTTTCTTTTTTTGTGGTTTAGTGGAGGTTGGATTTCTGATACATGTTTGATTATTTCCACCTCTGGGAAGATGTGATCTCTTTCCTTCCTCCATTCTAAAAAAGAAAAATTTGATTTAATGGCTGGTGTGGGGAGTGGTGTGTACGAGATGCTCTCCACATCACTCTCTGATCCTATATCGGACAGCAATGTATATCTATTGCTGACCGGAATGGGAATTGATTGAGGTAATGTAAGTGCATCATATCGTTCCTTAGCTCTTTTTTGTTGCAGATATAGATTTTTATCATGCAAAGGTTGCTTGACCGGAACGAACGGTGTAGGAACCAGTACATTAATGGAGGGTTTTTTTGGGGCATTATTAACTCCCTTCTGTATAAATCTGCTCCTTTTGACATTGGATTCTTTGGGTCCTATCGCTACCCTGGGTTTCCTATTGTCTACATTCGTGACATTAATCTCCTTAGATTTCTTTGCCCAATCTCTCTGACAACCAGTGTCATAGTCTTGTTTGTCCCTGAAAAATTTTTGTTGTTTAATTTGAACTATCTCTAATTCTGCCTGATCTAGCCTTTTCTTAATAGTCGGTTCTAGAGCGAGTAACTCTTTATTATCTTTATAGGGATCTAATTGGATCTTCATATCTAATATATGATCGTCCAATTCAGCTAGGGTCTTTCTCCGTTGATGCACCAAAAGCTTCATGAGAGAGAATGAACACTGATCTAATATTTCATTCCATTCTCTCATGAAGACCTCATTGTGCGCATCCCCGGTGGGTTTTTTTCGAACCCTAAGTCCCCTAGGGATACGATGATTTTCCAACTACTTGCTCAGTGTGGTGGCTTCCCACCATTGTTTGCTTTCTAGCATAAGTGTTTTCTCTAACTGAGCAAGTATTGGATGAAAATCTTCAGTCACACTTTCTATACCTTGGACTGAGCTAGGGTCACTAAAGATATGATCAACATTGACATTATGACGAGATCTCATGAACAGAGAACTCATAATGACACTTATTAAGAACAATAAAAATATAAATATATAAAGCAGCTAACACCAATTGTACAACACAAACAATCACAGAAAAAAAGGCAGGTGCAAAACAGCGCTAATAATATCAAATGAAATAAATGAATGTTCAGGCAGCCAGGTGAATGACTGGTGGTACAACCAGTCAAAGTGACAAATGGAAAAAAAAGGGGTTAACCGGCGCCAAAAAGGGGTAAATACCAGACCAATGGAAGGTGTAACAGTCCAAATACAGTCCTTGGGATGATGAATTGTGATGACTCTCACCTCAGCAGTGTATATGTGGAAAAAGAAGAAAACAGATAATAGTGCAGTAAATCAACAAAGGGGGGGGAGCACAGATACTGACAATACGAAACATACAAGACACACAAACATAAAATACTAGCACGGCCTAAATATTAATAAAAAGCAAATTTATTTGGTGTGGAAGGTGCATAAACCGCATCCGGAGGGGTAAAATTACAACCCTACTCACAAGATGCTGGATGGGTAAAAGCAACGAACTGATGCGTGCAGCTGGGCTCTCAAGATGGCGACCGGAGCACTTGGGCTGGCGTCTACACGTGACCGGGATGCAAGACAGATGACTCGGATGACGGGGCCTCTGGGCGGACGTGACGTCTCCTCCGCTGTAATTTCACCACCGGCTCACAGGACTCCAGTCCTGCAGTCCTCCTCAGCAACCGCAATGCCGCCGCACCTCGGTTTAAGCACTTTTGGAGACTGCAGATTTCTCCTTTGAAACTGCAGACTTCACCACAACCTGGAACACTCTAAAAACTCGAAACTTCCCGACGCGTTTCGTACGCATGCGCGTACTTCTTCAAGGGATGTGCTTGTCTTGTAGTCTCTATGGTATATATACCATCAGTCCAAAGTCCTTATTGGTTAATTGGATAGTTGGTATTAACCCCATATAGGGCTAATAGACAGCAGCACATAAAAAACAGCCTATGCTAATCAACATACAAAACAAACATACAACATTGATTGGGATAACAGAAAAATGAGGAAAAAACGTTAAAAACATTTAAAAAGACACATTAAAATGATTACAAATATACAGTGGCAGAACAATGAATTAATGACTTAAAATAGATGATTATAAAAAGGCTTTGAGTTCAAAGTCGATATTCATTCCTTTGGGGGAGAGAGTTTTTAGTTCATATATCCAGTAAGCCTCACGTATACTGGCCTGCTGGAGTCTACTCCCCCCTCTGGGATTAACATCAACCTGCTCAATTGCCTGACAGATAAGACCCTTGGGATTTTTATCATGGTACAGAGAAAAATGGTGTGAGACACTATGTGTCACTAAGCCCCTTTTAATGTTGTAAATATGCTCATAGACACGTCTCTGGAATGTTCTCCCTGTTCTGCCCACATATTGCAAGCCACAAGGGCATTGCAATAAATATATAACATATATAGAGTGGCAGTTAATGAACTTATATATAGGGTAACTCCTATTAGTGACGTTAGATGTAAATTTTTTTAGAATTTTTACTAAATGAACATGCTACGCACTTTGCACAGGTGAAGAAACCTTTTAGATTCCCTCCTAGTTTCTGCTTTTTTTGGTTCACCGGACAACTGGGAGCTAGTTTGGATTTTAAGTTATTAGCCTTTGAAAATATAATATTAGCTTTTTTTGGAAGGATATCTGCCAATATTTCATCTTGTAATAAAATAGGCCAATACTTATTTATAATTTGTTTAATTTTTGGCGCCATCTCATTGTATTGAGTAATGAACGCTACCTGATTGTGATATGTATTTATTGTTTCCTTCTTTTTGGCATCGTATTGAAGTAAAGTGTCCCTATTGATCTCATTGACCTGATTAAAAGCCTCATTTAATTCAAACTCTTGGTATTTTCTATTAATGAATTTTTGTTTTAGATCTTCTGCTTGTTTCTTAAAAATCTCGTCTTCTGAACAGTTACGTTTAAGACGTACCAGTTGTCCCTTTGGAATATTTCGCAGCCACTACGGATTATGGTGACTGTCCGCGCGTACATAGTTATTTGCCTGCACAGGCTTAAAAAAGGATTTGGTGTGCAATATATCATCTTTGACATATATGTGGAGGTCCAAAAAATCAATGTGTTCAGTACTAAAACTACAAGTGAACTTTAAATTAAGGTGATTGTGATTTAAATAAGTGCAAAAATCATTTAAGGAATCCTGAGTGCCTGACCAAATGAAAATCACATCATCAATGTAGCGCCGCCAGAGCACCAGGTTTGCTCCTAGGGGACAGTTGTTCCAAATAAACTCCTCCTCCCAACTGTCCATAAATAAGTTGGCATAACTAGGAGCAAACCTCGTGCCCATAGCGGTACCACATTTCTGAATGTAATAGTGGGAATTAAAAGTGAAATAATTATGTGTCAAAATAAACCAAATACTCTCCATCAAAAAATCCCTCTTAGTGCGTGAATAGCCACTGGAGTGTTCCAGTTTGCGAGACACGGCCTGGCATCCTTGATGATGGTCGATAACTGTGTATAAGGATGTTACATCAGCCGTAGCTAGAATGTATCCTTGCTGCCATTTAAGATCTTTTAAAATTTGTAGCGTATGTGTCGTGTCTCGCAAATAGGATCTACCACCAGTGACTAAAGGTTGAAGATGGTGATCTATAAATTGTGAAAGATTTGAAGTGAGGGAAGAAATACCAGAAATAATAGGTCTCCCCGGAGGTGCAGTTAAATTTTTGTGAATCTTAGGTATAAAATAAAATAACGGTGTGCGTGGAAACTGAACAGACAGAAATTTAAACTCATCCTCACATAATGCCCCACTATCTACACCAGAAGTCAACAATTCTCCCAGTTCGGCTTTGAAATGCACCAAAGGGTCACTGTTAAGGGGGAGGTATGTGGTCTCATCTCCCAGTAATCTCATGGACTCTTTTAAATAATACTCTTTGTCCATGACCACAATACCCCCACCCTTGTCAGCCGATTTGATAACAATCGAGTCATTATTCTCTAGATTTTTGACTGCCTCTTTTTCTTTAATGTTAAAATTATCTTTTTTGATTTTGTAAGTTCTACATGAGTTCTCTAGATCTATGCTGACCATCTCTACAAAGGAGCTTACTAGATGTCCTTGCGCGAACTTCGGATAGAACGTGGATGCTTTTTTGAAAATCTTTTCTTGAGGATCAGCAGTACTGCGTACCTCTTGAATGGGATTGGTTTGATTAGTGATTTCTATCCCTAGCAAAATATTTTTTCAGGGCGAGTTTGCGGGCAAATTTGTGAACATCTATATAGAGATTAAAACTATTCGGTCCACAAACTGGAGCAAACTTAAGCCCTTTGTTGAGTACTTTTTTCTCAATATCGGTGAGCTGATACTGACTTATATTGAAGATATTCGGATGCTCTTTTGTAATTTTTACCCGATTTCTACTAGTACCTCCTCTTCTCCCTCGGGTCCTGTCTTTCTTTTTTTGTGGTTTAGTGGAGGTTGGATTTCTGATACATGTTTGATTATTTCCACCTCTGGGAAGATGTGATCTCTTTCCTTCCTCCATTCTAAAAAAGAAAAATTTGATTTAATGGCTGGTGTGGGGAGTGGTGTATACGAGATGCTCTCCACATCACTCTCTGATCCTATGTCGGACAGCAATGTATATCTATTGCTGACCGGAATGGGAATTGATTGAGGTAATGTAAGTGCATCATATCGTTCCTTAGCTCTTTTTTGTTGCAGATATAGATTTTTATCATGCAAAGGTTGCTTGACCGGAACGAACGGTGTAGGAACCAGTACATTAATGGAGGGTTTTTTTGGGGCATTATTAACTCCCTTCTGTATAAATCTGCTCCTTTTGACATTGGATTCTTTGGGTCCTATCGCTACCCTGGGTTTCCTATTGTCTACATTCGTGACATTAATCTCCTTAGATTTCTTTGCCCAATCTCTCTGACAACCAGTGTCATAGTCTTGTTTGTCCCTGAAAAATTTTTGTTGTTTAATTTGAACTATCTCTAATTCTGCCTGATCTAGCCTTTTCTTAATAGTCGGTTCTAGAGCGAGCAACTCTTTATTATCTTTATAGGGATCTAATTGGATCTTCATATCTAATATATGATCGTCCAATTCAGCTAGGGTCTTTCTCCGTTGATGCACCAAAAGCTTCATGAGAGAGAATGAACACTGATCTAATATTTCATTCCATTCTCTCATGAAGACCTCATTGTGCGCATCCCCGGTGGGTTTTTTTCGAACCCTAAGTCCCCTAGGGATACGATGATTTTCCAACTACTTGCTCAGTGTGGTGGCTTCCCACCATTGTTTGCTTTCTAGCATAAGTGTTTTCTCTAACTGAGCAAGTATTGGATGAAAATCTTCAGTCACACTTTCTATACCTTGGACTGAGCTAGGGTCACTAAAGATATGATCAACATTGACATTATGACGAGATCTCATGAACAGAGAACTCATAATGACACTTATTAAGAACAATAAAAATATAAATATATAAAGCAGCTAACACCAATTGTACAACACAAACAATCACAGAAAAAAAGGCAGGTGCAAAACAGCGCTAATAATATCAAATGAAATAAATGAATGTTCAGGCAGCCAGGTGAATGACTGGTGGTACAACCAGTCAAAGTGACAAATGGAAAAAAAAGGGGTTAACCGGCGCCAAAAAGGGGTAAATACCAGACCAATGGAAGGTGTAACAGTCCAAATACAGTCCTTGGGATGATGAATTGTGATGACTCTCACCTCAGCAGTGTATATGTGGAAAAAGAAGAAAACAGATAATAGTGCAGTAAATCAACACAGGGGGGGGAGCACAGATACTGACAATACGAAACATACAAGACACACAAACATAAAACACTAGCACGGCCTAAATATTAATAAAAAGCAAATTTATTTGGTGTGGAAGGTGCATAAACCGCATCCGGAGGGGTAAAATTACAACCCTACTCACAAGATGCTGGATGGGTAAAAGCAACGAACTGATGCGTGCAGCTGGGCTCTCAAGATGGCGACCGGAGCACTTGGGCTGGCGTCTACACGTGACCGGGATGCAAGACAGATGACTCGGATGACGGGGCCTCTGGGCGGACGTGACGTCTCCTCCGCTGTAATTTCACCACCGGCTCACAGGACTCCAGTCCTCCAGTCCTCCTCAGCAACCGCAATGCCGCCGCACCTCGGTTTAAGCACTTTTGGAGACTGCAGATTTCTCCTTTGAAACTGCAGACTTCACCACAACCTGGAACACTCTAAAAACTCGAAACTTCCCGACGCGTTTCGTACGCATGCGCGTACTTCTTCAAGGGATGTGCTTGTCTTGTAGTCTCTATGGTATATATACCATCAGTCCAAAGTCCTTATTGGTTAATTGGATAGTTGGTATTAACCCCATATAGGGCTAATAGACAGCAGCACATAAAAAACAGCCTATGCTAATCAACATACAAAACAAACATACAACATTGATTGGGATAACAGAAAAATGAGGAAAAAACGTTAAAAACATTTAAAAAGACACATTAAAATGATTACAAATATACAGTGGCAGAACAATGAATTAATGACTTAAAATAGATGATTATAAAAAGGCTTTGAGTTCAAAGTCGATATTCATTCCTTTGGGGGAGAGAGTTTTTAGTTCATATATCCAGTAAGCCTCACGTATACTGGCCTGCTGGAGTCTACTCCCCCCTCTGGGATTAACATCAACCTGCTCAATTGCCTGACAGATAAGACCCTTGGGATTTTTATCATGGTACAGAGAAAAATGGTGTGAGACACTATGTGTCACTAAGCCCCTTTTAATGTTGTAAATATGCTCATAGACACGTCTCTGGAATGTTCTCCCTGTTCTGCCCACATATTGCAAGCCACAAGGGCATTGCAATAAATATATAACATATATAGAGTGGCAGTTAATGAACTTATATATAGGGTAACTCCTATTAGTGACGTTAGATGTAAATTTTTTAGAATTTTTACTAAATGAACATGCTACGCACTTTGCACAGGTGAAGAAACCTTTTAGATTCCCTCCTAGTTTCTGCTTTTTTTGGTTCACCGGACAACTGGGAGCTAGTTTGGATTTTAAGTTATTAGCCTTTGAAAATATAATATTAGCTTTTTTTGGAAGGATATCTGCCAATATTTCATCTTGTAATAAAATAGGCCAATACTTATTTATAATTTGTTTAATTTTTGGCGCCATCTCATTGTATTGAGTAATGAACGCTACCTGATTGTGATATGTATTTATTGTTTCCTTCTTTTTGGCATCGTATTGAAGTAAAGTGTCCCTATTGATCTCATTGACCTGATTAAAAGCCTCATTTAATTCAAACTCTTGGTATTTTCTATTAATGAATTTTTGTTTTAGATCTTCTGCTTGTTTCTTAAAAATCTCGTCTTCTGAACAGTTACGTTTAAGACGTACCAGTTGTCCCTTTGGAATATTTCGCAGCCACTACGGATTATGGTGACTGTCCGCGCGTACATAGTTATTTGCCTGCACAGGCTTAAAAAAGGTTTTGGTGTGCAATATATCATCTTTGACATATATGTGGAGGTCCAAAAAATCAATGTGTTCAGTACTAAAACTACAAGTGAACTTTAAATTAAGGTGATTGTGATTTAAATAAGTGCAAAAATCATTTAAGGAATCCTGAGTGCCTGACCAAATGAAAATCACATCATCAATGTAGCGCCGCCAGAGCACCAGGTTTGCTCCTAGGGGACAGTTGTTCCAAATAAACTCCTCCTCCCAACTGTCCATAAATAAGTTGGCATAACTAGGAGCAAACCTCGTGCCCATAGCGGTACCACATTTCTGAATGTAATAGTGGGAATTAAAAGTGAAATAATTATGTGTCAAAATAAACCAAATACTCTCCATCCAAAAATCCCTCTTAGTGCGTGAATAGCCACTGGAGTGTTCCAGTTTGCGAGACACGGCCTGGCATCCTTGATGATGGTCGATAACTGTGTATAAGGATGTTACATCAGCCGTAGCTAGAATGTATCCTTGCTGCCATTTAAGATCTTTTAAAATTTGTAGCGTATGTGTCGTGTCTCGCAAATAGGATCTACCACCAGTGACTAAAGGTTGAAGATGGTGATCTATAAATTGTGAAAGATTTGAAGTGAGGGAAGAAATACCAGAAATAATAGGTCTCCCCGGAGGTGCAGTTAAATTTTTGTGAATCTTAGGTATAAAATAAAATAACGGTGTGCGTGGAAACTGAACAGATAGAAATTTAAACTCATCCTCACACAATGCCCCACTATTTACACCAGAAGTCAACAATTCTCCCAGTTCGGCTTTGAAATGCACCAAAGGGTCACTGTTAAGGGGGAGGTATGTGGTCTCATCTCCCAGTAATCTCATGGACTCTTTTAAATAATACTCTTTGTCCATGACCACAATACCTCCACCCTTGTCAGCCGATTTGATAACAATCGAGTCATTATTCTCTAGATTTTTGACTGCCTCTTTTTCTTTAATGTTAAAATTATCTTTTTTGATTTTATATGTTCTACATGAGTTCTCTAGATCTATGCTGACCATCTCTACAAAGGAGCTTACTAGATGTCCTTGCGCGAACTTCGGATAGAACGTGGATGCTTTTTTGAAAATCTTTTCTTGAGGCTCCGCAGTACTGCGTACCTCTTGAATGGGATTGATTTGATTAGTGATTCTATCCCTAGCAAAATATTTTTTCAGGGCGAGTTTGCGGGCAAATTTGTGAACATCTATATAGAGATTAAAACTATTCGGTCCACAAACTGGAGCAAACTTAAGCCCTTTGTTGAGTACTTTTTTCTCAATATCGGTGAGCTGATACTGACTTATATTGAAGATATTCGGATGCTCTTTTGTAATTTTTACCCGATTTCTACTAGTACCTCCTCTTCTCCCTCGGGTCCTGTCTTTCTTTTTTTGTGGTTTAGTGGAGGTTGGATTTCTGATACATGTTTGATTATTTCCACCTCTGGGAAGATGTGATCTCTTTCCTTCCTCCATTCTAAAAAAGAAAAATTTGATTTAATGGCTGGTGTGGGGAGTGGTGTGTACGAGATGCTCTCCACATCACTCTCTGATCCTATATCGGACAGCAATGTATATCTATTGCTGACCGGAATGGGAATTGATTGAGGTAATGTAAGTGCATCATATCGTTCCTTAGCTCTTTTTTGTTGCAGATATAGATTTTTATCATGCAAAGGTTGCTTGACCGGAACGAACGGTGTAGGAACCAGTACATTAATGGAGGGTTTTTTTGGGGCATTATTAACTCCCTTCTGTATAAATCTGCTCCTTTTGACATTGGATTCTTTGGGTCCTATCGCTACCCTGGGTTTCCTATTGTCTACATTCGTGACATTAATCTCCTTAGATTTCTTTGCCCAATCTCTCTGACAACCAGTGTCATAGTCTTGTTTGTCCCTGAAAAATTTTTGTTGTTTAATTTGAACTATCTCTAATTCTGCCTGATCTAGCCTTTTCTTAATAGTCGGTTCTAGAGCGAGCAACTCTTTATTATCTTTATAGGGATCTAATTGGATCTTCATATCTAATATATGATCGTCCAATTCAGCTAGGGTCTTTCTCCGTTGATGCACCAAAAGCTTCATGAGAGAGAATGAACACTGATCTAATATTTCATTCCATTCTCTCATGAAGACCTCATTGTGCGACCTCATTGTGTGAAAACCCGGTGGGTTTTTTTCGAACCCTAAGTCCCCTAGGGATACGATGATTTTCCAACTACTTGCTCAGTGTGGTGGCTTCCCACCATTGTTTGCTTTCTAGCATAAGTGTTTTCTCTAACTGAGCAAGTATTGGATAAAAATCTTCAGTCACACTTTCTATACCTTGGACTGAGCTAGGGTCACTAAAGATATGATCAACATTGACATTATGACGAGATCTCATGAACAGAGAACTCATAATGACACTTATTAAGAACAATAAAAATATAAATATATAAAGCAGCTAACACCAATTGTACAACACAAACAATCACAGAAAAAAAGGCAGGTGCAAAACAGCGCTAATAATATCAAATGAAATAAATGAATGTTCAGGCAGCCAGGTGAATGACTGGTGGTACAACCAGTCAAAGTGACAAATGGAAAAAAAAGGGGTTAACCGGCGCCAAAAAGGGGTAAATACCAGACCAATGGAAGGTGTAACAGTCCAAATACAGTCCTTGGGATGATGAATTGTGATGACTCTCACCTCAGCAGTGTATATGTGGAAAAAGAAGAAAACAGATAATAGTGCAGTAAATCAACAAAGGGGGGGGAGCACAGATACTGACAATACGAAACATACAAGACACACAAACATAAAATACTAGCACGGCCTAAATATTAATAAAAAGCAAATTTATTTGGTGTGGAAGGTGCATAAACCGCATCCGGAGGGGTAAAATTACAACCCTACTCACAAGATGCTGGATGGGTAAAAGCAACGAACTGATGCGTGCAGCTGGGCTCTCAAGATGGCGACCGGAGCACTTGGGCTGGCGTCTACACGTGACCGGGATGCAAGACAGATGACTCGGATGACGGGGCCTCTGGGCGGACGTGACGTCTCCTCCGCTGTAATTTCACCACCGGCTCACAGGACTCCAGTCCTGCAGTCCTCCTCAGCAACCGCAATGCCGCCGCACCTCGGTTTAAGCACTTTTGGAGACTGCAGATTTCTCCTTTGAAACTGCAGACTTCACCACAACCTGGAACACTCTAAAAACTCGAAACTTCCCGACGCGTTTCGTACGCATGCGCGTACTTCTTCAAGGGATGTGCTTGTCTTGTAGTCTCTATGGTATATATACCATCAGTCCAAAGTCCTTATTGGTTAATTGGATAGTTGGTATTAACCCCATATAGGGCTAATAGACAGCAGCACATAAAAAACGGCCTATGCTAATCAACATACAAAACAAACATACAACATTGATTGGGATAACACAAAAATTAAGGAAAAACGTTAAAAACATTTAAAAAGACACATTAAAATGATTACAAATATACAGTGGCAGAACAATGAATTAATGACTTAAAATAGATGATTATAAAAAGGCTTTGAGTTCAAAGTCGATATTCATTCCTTTGGGGGAGAGAGTTTTTAGTTCATATATCCAGTAAGCCTCACGTATACTGGCCTGCTGGAGTCTACTCCCCCCTCTGGGATTAACATCAACCTGCTCAATTGCCTGACAGATAAGACCCTTGGGATTTTTATCATGGTACAGAGAAAAATGGTGTGAGACACTATGTGTCACTAAGCCCCTTTTAATGTTGTAAATATGCTCATAGACACGTTTCTGGAATGTTCTCCCTGTTCTGCCCACATATTGCAAGCCACAAGGGCATTGCAATAAATATATAACATATATAGAGTGGCAGTTAATGAACTTATATATAGGGTAACTCCTATTAGTGACGTTAGATGTAAATTTTTTAGAATTTTTACTAAATGAACATGCTACGCACTTTGCACAGGTGAAGAAACCTTTTAGATTCCCTCCTAGTTTCTGCTTTTTTTGGTTCACCGGACAACTGGGAGCTAGTTTGGATTTTAAGTTATTAGCCTTTGAAAATATAATATTAGCTTTTTTTGGAAGGATATCTGCCAATATTTCATCTTGTAATAAAATAGGCCAATACTTATTTATAATTTGTTTAATTTTTGGCGCCATCTCATTGTATTGAGTAATGAACGCTACCTGATTGTGACATGTATTTATTGTTTCCTTCTTTTTGGCATCGTATTGAAGTAAAGTGTCCCTATTGATCTCATTGACCTGATTAAAAGCCTCATTTAATTCAAACTCTTGGTATTTTCTATTAATGAATTTTTGTTTTAGATCTTCTGCTTGTTTCTTAAAAATCTCGTCTTCTGAACAGTTACGTTTAAGACGTACCAGTTGTCCCTTTGGAATATTTCGCAGCCACTGCGGATTATGGTGACTGTCCGCGCGTACATAGTTATTTGCCTGCACAGGCTTAAAAAAGGTTTTGGTGTGCAATATATCATCTTTGACATATATGTGGAGGTCCAAAAAATCAATGTGTTCAGTACTAAAACTACAAGTGAACTTTAAATTAAGGTGATTGTGATTTAAATAAGTGCAAAAATCATTTAAGGAATCCTGAGTGCCTGACCAAATGAAAATCACATCATCAATGTAGCGCCGCCAGAGCACCAGGTTTGCTCCTAGGGGACAGTTGTTCCAAATAAACTCCTCCTCCCAACTGTCCATAAATAAGTTGGCATAACTAGGAGCAAACCTCGTGCCCATAGCGGTACCACATTTCTGAATGTAATAGTGGGAATTAAAAGTGAAATAATTATGTGTCAAAATAAACCAAATACTCTCCATCAAAAAATCCCTCTTAGTGCGTGAATAGCCACTGGAGTGTTCCAGTTTGCGAGACACGGCCTGGCATCCTTGATGATTGTCGATAACTGTGTATAAGGATGTTACATCAGCCGTAGCTAGAATGTATCCTTGCTGCCATTTAAGATCTTTTAAAATTTGTAGCGTATGTGTCGTGTCTCGCAAATAGGATCTACCACCAGTGACTAAAGGTTGAAGATGGTGATCTATAAATTGTGAAAGATTTGAAGTGAGGGAAGAAATACCAGAAATAATAGGTCTCCCCGGAGGTGCAGTTAAATTTTTGTGAATCTTAGGTATAAAATAAAATAACGGTGTGCGTGGAAACTGAACAGACAGAAATTTAAACTCATCCTCACATAATGCCCCACTATCTACACCAGAAGTCAACAATTCTCCCAGTTCGGCTTTGAAATGCACCAAAGGGTCACTGTTAAGGGGGAGGTATGTGGTCTCATCTCCCAGTAATCTCATGGACTCTTTTAGATAATACTCTTTGTCCATGACCACAATACCCCCACCCTTGTCAGCCGATTTGATAACAATCGAGTCATTATTCTCTAGATTTTTGACTGCCTCTTTTTCTTTAATGTTAAAATTATCTTTTTTGATTTTATATGTTCTACATGAGTTCTCTAGATCTATGCTGACCATCTCTACAAAGGAGCTTACTAGATGTCCTTGCGCGAACTTCGGATAGAACGTGGATGCTTTTTTGAAAATCTTTTCTTGAGGATCAGCAGTACTGCGTACCTCTTGAATGGGATTGGTTTGATTAGTGATTCTATCCCTAGCAAAATATTTTTTCAGGGCGAGTTTGCGGGCAAATTTGTGAACATCTATATAGAGATTAAAACTATTCGGTCCACAAACTGGAGCAAACTTAAGCCCTTTGTTGAGTACTTTTTTCTCAATATCGGTGAGCTGATACTGACTTATATTGAAGATATTCGGATGCTCTTTTGTAATTTTTACCCGATTTCTACTAGTACCTCCTCTTCTCCCTCGGGTCCTGTCTTTCTTTTTTTGTGGTTTAGTGGAGGTTGGATTTCTGATACATGTTTGATTATTTCCACCTCTGGGAAGATGTGATCTCTTTCCTTCCTCCATTCTAAAAAAGAAAAATTTGATTTAATGGCTGGTGTGGGGAGTGGTGTGTACGAGATGCTCTCCACATCACTCTCTGATCCTATATCGGACAGCAATGTATATCTATTGCTGACCGGAATGGGAATTGATTGAGGTAATGTAAGTGCATCATATCGTTCCTTAGCTCTTTTTTGTTGCAGATATAGATTTTTATCATGCAAAGGTTGCTTGACCGGAACGAACGGTGTAGGAACCAGTACATTAATGGAGGGTTTTTTTGGGGCATTATTAACTCCCTTCTGTATAAATCTGCTCCTTTTGACATTGGATTCTTTGGGTCCTATCGCTACCCTGGGTTTCCTATTGTCTACATTCGTGACATTAATCTCCTTAGATTTCTTTGCCCAATCTCTCTGACAACCAGTGTCATAGTCTTGTTTGTCCCTGAAAAATTTTTGTTGTTTAATTTGAACTATCTCTAATTCTGCCTGATCTAGCCTTTTCTTAATAGTCGGTTCTAGAGCGAGCAACTCTTTATTATCTTTATAGGGATCTAATTGGATCTTCATATCTAATATATGATCGTCCAATTCAGCTAGGGTCTTTCTCCGTTGATGCACCAAAAGCTTCATGAGAGAGAATGAACACTGATCTAATATTTCATTCCATTCTCTCATGAAGACCTCATTGTGCGCATCCCCGGTGGGTTTTTTTCGAACCCTAAGTCCCCTAGGGATACGATGATTTTCCAACTACTTGCTCAGTGTGGTGGCTTCCCACCATTGTTTGCTTTCTAGCATAAGTGTTTTCTCTAACTGAGCAAGTATTGGATGAAAATCTTCAGTCACACTTTCTATACCTTGGACTGAGCTAGGGTCACTAAAGATATGATCAACATTGACATTATGACGAGATCTCATGAACAGAGAACTCATAATGACACTTATTAAGAACAATAAAAATATAAATATATAAAGCAGCTAACACCAATTGTACAACACAAACAATCACAGAAAAAAAGGCAGGTGCAAAACAGCGCTAATAATATCAAATGAAATAAATGAATGTTCAGGCAGCCAGGTGAATGACTGGTGGTACAACCAGTCAAAGTGACAAATGGAAAAAAAAGGGGTTAACCGGCGCCAAAAAGGGGTAAATACCAGACCAATGGAAGGTGTAACAGTCCAAATACAGTCCTTGGGATGATGAATTGTGATGACTCTCACCTCAGCAGTGTATATGTGGAAAAAGAAGAAAACAGATAATAGTGCAGTAAATCAACAAAGGGGGGGGAGCACAGATACTGACAATACGAAACATACAAGACACACAAACATAAAATACTAGCACGGCCTAAATATTAATAAAAAGCAAATTTATTTGGTGTGGAAGGTGCATAAACCGCATCCGGAGGGGTAAAATTACAACCCTACTCACAAGATGCTGGATGGGTAAAAGCAACGAACTGATGCGTGCAGCTGGGCTCTCAAGATGGCGACCGGAGCACTTGGGCTGGCGTCTACACGTGACCGGGATGCAAGACAGATGACTCGGATGACGGGGCCTCTGGGCGGACGTGACGTCTCCTCCGCTGTAATTTCACCACCGGCTCACAGGACTCCAGTCCTGCAGTCCTCCTCAGCAACCGCAATGCCGCCGCACCTCGGTTTAAGCACTTTTAGAGACTGCAGATTTCTCCTTTGAAACTGCAGACTTCACCACAACCTGGAACACTCTAAAAACTCGAAACTTCCCGACGCGTTTCGTACGCATGCGCGTACTTCTTCAAGGGATGTGCTTGTCTTGTAGTCTCTATGGTATATATACCATCAGTCCAAAGTCCTTATTGGTTAATTGGATAGTTGGTATTAACCCCATATAGGGCTAATAGACAGCAGCACATAAAAAACAGCCTATGCTAATCAACATACAAAACAAACATACAACATTGATTGGGATAACACAAAAATTAAGGAAAAACGTTAAAAACATTTAAAAAGACACATTAAAATGATTACAAATATACAGTGGCAGAACAATGAATTAATGACTTAAAATAGATGATTATAAAAAGGCTTTGAGTTCAAAGTCGATATTCATTCCTTTGGGGGAGAGAGTTTTTAGTTCATATATCCAGTAAGCCTCACGTATACTGGCCTGCTGGAGTCTACTCCCCCCTCTGGGATTAACATCAACCTGCTCAATTGCCTGACAGATAAGACCCTTGGGATTTTTATCATGGTACAGAGAAAAATGGTGTGAGACACTATGTGTCACTAAGCCCCTTTTAATGTTGTAAATATGCTCATAGACACGTCTCTGGAATGTTCTCCCTGTTCTGCCCACATATTGCAAGCCACAAGGGCATTGCAATAAATATATAACATATATAGAGTGGCAGTTAATGAACTTATATATAGGGTAACTCCTATTAGTGACGTTAGATGTAAATTTTTTAGAATTTTTACTAAATGAACATGCTACGCACTTTGCACAGGTGAAGAAACCTTTTAGATTCCCTCCTAGTTTCTGCTTTTTTTGGTTCACCGGACAACTGGGAGCTTCAGTTTCTCATGCTGCTTTGCGGGGACATACTGGGTAATCAGACGTTCCTGCAGCACTAGAATTTCTTTAACAGCCTGCAGCTTTTCTTCCTGCAGAGTTCGCTGCTTCTCTTCGGCCTTCTCTAGGTGCGTACGCAGACCTTGCAGTTGGTTCTGCAGTCGGTGCTCTGCTTCAAACTTCTCACCTTCCAAAAGTCTACTTATTTCCATTCTTTTCCTTGACGTCGTCTGTCAAATGAAAATTTTCTTCTTCCAGTTTTAAGTTTTCCCTTTTAAATCTTAAATATTCTCCTTTTTCAGTCTCTGTACTATTCAGGGCCTCTTTGCAGTCCTCCTTCCATTTACGCACCTCTGCTTTTAGAATGACAGTCTCCTGGCGTGAGACTTCCTTCTCTAGGTTGAGGGTCTGAAGCTCCTTCTGGGAGACTTTGAGATCTGTATTAAGATTGACAATTGTTTCTTTAGAAATGTCCAGCTCCTCAGTGAGACTGTGTAGTTCCTTTCTGGAGACTTCCAAGTATATGCGGTAGCTGTTGGTCTCATGATGTGAGGCATCCAGTGCTCTGCGGAGTGTCTGAACCTCTTTCTGAGATACGTCCACTTCTGTCCGATCATTGTTGACCTCCTGTTGTGAGGCATTCAGCTCTACGCGAAGAGTGTGAACCTCTTGTTGAAAGACTGTCATCTGCTTTAGTGCCTCCTCATATTTCCGCTTCAGCGTAGCCATCATTTTATCAGATTGGCTCTGCTTTTCATCCATGGCGGAAATAGTAGCGTTTGCAGTGTCTAGCTCAGTTTTGAGATCGTCCAAGTCTGTCCTGGCTGCAGAGTACATTGCGAGCACATGTTCCTGTAGCTTCACGTTATTTTTCAGTAGCTGTGTGTAACCATCTTTCTTTTGTTTCAATTGTTCACGGAGCATATCACAGTCACGCCTGGCATTTTCCAGGGCATCCTCAGGGCTGGTCAAGGGATCGACACTCACTGGTTCCGGCTCCACTTCCCTGGGATGGTTGGTTGAGGGTTCCTCACTGTTGGCACCGGACAGACACTTCTTTGGGGTACACGACTTCTGCCTTGGGCCCTCTAGATATTCGGTTAACCGCGGGACAAATTCTCCATTTTCTCTAGGCTGCAGGGCAACTCGGTCCCCCTTTATCTCCACAGGATCTGCGGACGTGTCTGTTCCTTCCACGGTAAGTGAAGAACCGCTTTTCTTTTTCCGCCTTTTTGTTTTGGATGACTCTGTCCCATCAGGAATACTGGGGTCTCCTTCTTTATTTGATACTTCAGCAGCTTCATTATATACACCAGGCTTTTCTTGCAGTTGCTTTAGCTGACAGAAATATTGGGTGATCTGCTGCTCCCGCTCTTTCTCCTGCTGATCATATTCGTCATCATAGGGAGCGGTCTTTTCGGTTCGTGCCGAGTTCAGGCACCCCCACCATTCTTGGGGTGTTTTGTGGATGTGACTCGGTTCGGGTTCCCCGTAAGAGATGTCTTCGTCTTTATTGGACTGGAAGGGCCACTCTTCCGTGGGGTAGGGTTCATTACAGGAACGCTGCATCTTGTCCTCCATTTTGAGGCTATCAGGTGTAATTTTCTTACTGACCTCAGGAGGCGCTATTGCAGCTGTTGCCACTGTATTTGCTAGAACCCCCAATTGTGGTAGTCCTACAGGTGGGCATATTTTGCTTGTAGAGGTCGTAGATCTAACATGCATCTCTATAGACTTTTCTTTCTTGGGTAAGTTTTACAATATCAGCAGTACTGTGCACGCATTTTCTCTCATCAGGTATACAGGATGTGCAGTTGCTAGGTAAAAAGTTCTGTTTGCTTTACACCATTTACTTGCTAGGTGCAATCTCTCTGCTTCAGCCAAATAATGTGTTTTTCTGCTTGAGTTCAGTCTCAACTTTGGGTATTATGACATTCACTCTTCACACTTTGGGATACCTTTTACACAGCTCAGCAATTCCTTTTTTTCTAGTAGGCAATTTTACCCTCAGCACTTGTTTACTGAAAATTCCCCTGCTTCAGCACAGTCTTGCAGCAATTTTCAAATTTTTCTGCATATACTCCATTCACAACTGGTAGTCCTATGCGGTGTGGCAGCCTTTACTTGCAGAATCAGTACTGCTCGTGGGTCACCATCTGTATTCACTGCTTCAGCTAAACATTTGAAAACAACAAACACCTATCCCTTTTAAGGGCTAAATCACTTCTTGAACCCTGACTATGGCTGGAAGGCAAACCCCCTATTTCAATGACCATATTACACTTTATTGTGATAGGCAAATAAGGTTTACCTGCTTCAGCAGTCTCTCTCTCTCTCCTCTTGGGATTGGGGAAAATAGTCCATCTGTGGTTTTGTAAGTTTCAGTGCAGTGTAAGTTTCCTGCCTGGGTGTGTATCACTTTAACTCTGGTCTCTGCTGCATGAGATTTTTTTGTTTATGTTGCTCAGACTGTTTGTAGGAAAAAAGCCCCAAAAAAATTTCACAGTCAAACTCCGGTTCCTTCTAACTTCAAGAACCACCTCTCGTCCCTCTTCTGACACCATATGTAGGCGGACGCTCACAGAGGTATGCAAGGGAGACTGGTTATGGTGAAATTAAATAAGGCTTTTATTGCGCCTGTTTCCTTAACATCAGGAAACCATCCAAACAAGGGGTAAACAAAGCTTCTATTCACTTGGGAGTATTTCTAGTGAAATACTATGCAGTCCACAACTCCCTTTAGATAAGCATGTCTCCCAGCCCCAAACATACTGTATAGCATGAAATGAACAGATATAAAAAAAAGTCTTATAAATGAAAGTCTTATCTGTTCCTTGTGGTTTGGAGGGAAAATCTTCTCTGTCCCTGGTTGCTCCCTTTTCCTCAGGGTTTGTCAGCATTCAGGTTTAGAAGTTTCCCATGTGTCTTGAAAGCAGCACTGCTGTTTCTTCTTGCAGACTCAAGACAAATGTCCCCATGTCAGTCTCACAAGTTGTGTGAGATTTAGGAACAATCTCACTTCCTGTCTCAAAAGACAGGCTTTTCTTAGAAGCTAATCAGGCAGGTGGTGTTGGATAATTGACTACCAGGAGTTAACCACCACACTGCTGGATTAGAGGCACATTACCTGAACAGGGATAACTCCCCTGTTACACTCTGGTACATTGTTCCAGTTTTGGGAAGCACTCGAGTGATGACCAACTTGTTCGTTGAGCATTTTGCAGTGATATGTGCTGTAGTTGCATTGGAGAACAAAACGGCATATTGAATTGTAGAGGGTGTCAAGTTTGCTAAGTTGGGTTTGGGGTGCCGAGCCGTATACTATGTCTTCATAGTCTATAATTGGCATTAGCATCTGCTGTGCGCTACGCTTTCTGACCAGCAGACTTAGGTAGGATTTGTTCCTGTAAAGTACAACTAGTTTGGCAAAGGTTTTGGATGTCAGGGTATCAAGATGCATCCCGAATGTTTTTTTTGTTTGTTTTTTTTAATAACTTTTGTTTTATTGGTTTTATGATGCAATACAGGAATGGTTATGACATCCAGTACAGTTTTTACATTGAAGTTGTTCTAGCATTAACACCAGTCACCAGTCAACAATGGGTAGAGGGGGGAAGTGAAGACAAGAGGGGGGGGGGGCAGGATGGGGATGTGGCGCGTGTCTGCCCCTCGATGCAAGGTTATTTCCATCTCTGTGGATCAAACATCTACCATCCGTGCGGTTATGGCCTAAGACCACCGGCCCCGCGGAGTGAGTGTTTTAGGTTCTGAGCTCTTCTAGGCCCTAAGAGTGTCCATCCTCTATTCTATTTTCCATATCCTCTCGGCCGGGCCCCCATCAAGAGAGACCGCATCTGCTACTTTCAAAGCCAAATTGTATCTCTTTCCACCCCGGGGATGTCCGTCTGGGCCAGCCATAGCATCCAGGTTTTTAGATAAATGTTGCCAGTGTCATTAACTAAACTCGTTAATTTTTCCATCTGGCACATAAACCGAATTCTGTTCCTGATTTTGGGAATTGGTGGAATATCGGGCTGTTTCCATAATGCTGCGATCTCGCACCTCGTCGCTGTTGCAAAATGAGCAACCAGTTTGTTACCAGCTTTGCTTAGACCCGGTGTTGGTTTATTCAAAAGGATTAGCCACGGGTCCAAGTGTATTGTGAGGTTAAAGATCCTCTGGAGCCAATCTCTAATCGTCCGCCACAAAGGCCTAATCCGCGGGCAAGACCACAGCATGGGTAACAGGTTAGCTGATTCTCCACACTGTCTAGGGCACAGCGGGGAATATCCTGGGACAAATTTAGATAATTTCATGGGGGTGGGATACCAAAGCATTAACACTTTATATGCGTTCTCCCTTAATGTCGTGCAGATCAAACTCTTGGCCACTGGATTCAGCTCTCTCCAAATATCTGTGAGTTGGTTATCTCTCTGTTCTCCCCTCAGTGCTGTTGTTTACGACTGGAGGAGTTCAAGGAAAACTTTGGCTCCAAAGAACACGCCTCCGTATGATGTCACAATATGGTAATCGTAGCGGTGTCAGAGTTGGAGGAGTGCTGGCAATCAATCCTGACAGTGATAACATGATCGGCCCCCTGATGACGTCACACACACCTGATGCTGGGTATTAAGCAAATGAGAGGAAGTGGGGACGACCAATCCAGACAGGGACATCAGGAGCCGGCCCCTGATGACATCACTTGCAACAGGACATTTAACCCCTCATGCCTCACTGCCTGATTCGGGCGTCCTGCAGTCGGAGTTCGCAGCTTTCCTTTCTGGTTTGACATTTTCAGAGACTACTTGTTGTTCTGTGTGTTGTGCAATACTATTCATTGTAGTCCAGTGGTTCTCTAGGCTATCAGTACACTAACGTTAAGCTGATTCACTCAGTGTTACTATTGCTCAGGGAACAGAGGCCCTAACAATACTTTATGGGACCGGCCCAGAGTTGATTGGAATTCTATAGATTTCACACTGCAATTGTTTGATAGTTTGTGCAGTTATTAGTAGTACGTACATGCATCTTGTGAGCAGTATTATGATTCTGTTTAAGTAAACTTGATGGAGTGGTCAGAGTATCCATACTACATTTTGTTGGACAGCCTGTTCATATAGAGGTAGTGTCTGACACAATTAGTGTGTATTGTACCCCCACTGTGGGGTTCTAACTATAGACATTACCACTGTTTTTGCATTTATTAATGTTTTATTTACATTATAGGCAACACTTGTTTGTGTGACAGGGACAAGGGAAGAACCTAGATCGGATTAATCTAAGGGAACAGGCCAGAAGAAGGGGCCAAGTGCCCCGACATGTTCGTTGCCCCCCTTATTCCCGTTTTCTCCCCTCCCTTCTCTATCCCATTGTGTTTCCCTCCCCTCACTTAGGATTTTTTTTCGTGTTACATATTGTGTAACATTAGACATGTGATTCTGATCTGCTAGTTTCACCCTCTGCAGTTATTTGCGTATCATGGATATATGCTGCTGTTTATCTTGTATAATTCTTATGTATTAGTAAAAACTCGTATCTTGACATTATTCATTTCAATTGATTTTGTCGAGTGCTGGGAACAAATTGCTTGTTCTATTGTGTAACATTGGAGGGAATCGGGGTCCCTCCGTGTTCCCGTGCAACATTCAGATATTTACCTTTTATGCTTCATTTTTTAGGTGCTGCTAAAAAATGTTTTAAACGTTCAGGATCCTGTAATTGTTTTATCTCTTATTTTTATAAATCACACAAGCATTCCTTGCTAGTCTGGATTCTCTCCTCAAACCCCAGCAGGGCGAAGACACGGTTCAGGGGGATTCCATGTCGCTGGGCCCACTTGCGCACCTCGAGCAGGGAGGGCACAGACATGATATAAAGCTAGTTGCAGATTGAGAAAAAAATGATTGGGGCACCCCAGGTCTAAGATCTCAGCAGCGCCTCCAAATGTAGCCCTTTTTCTGGACACCTACCTAAGGACTACTGGTCACTGTCTAACTGTATAACTGTATAACTACCTATATATGCGAAGGTATCATAACATGGACATCACTTCATAACACATTATAACCGCTATTATACTAAAGTGGCTCGGCCACACCTCAAGGGGAATACTGTACTGTACAGTCGTGGCTCTGCCACGCTCTCTTAGAGTATGTCCTTGTGAAACTTGGAGAGAATGTTATCTATCCGCTAGCCACTTGCTAGTGTCTGTTCAAGTTAATACTAAGGCGGGATCAGCGCCTGATGACCGGTGTCGGTGCACTTGCAGAATACAAAATACCTCCCGGTCACGGCGGTGACCACACCTCTTCTCAAAGGGTCCATCGCATCTGTTCCAGACCTTCCGCTGTCGCCGGCCCCGCCGTCTGCACCCGGACGGCAGTATTAGTCCACAACTCTGTACGCTTGAATCTGTCTAAGGTGACAATAACTATTCACTACGGGCGGCCCTACAGTACCGCAACCTACGGGGATGCGGGGAATACTCCTAGGGACCTGGGGGTAGTCTCTGGCCTAGGCAGGCGGGTCACGGACCCCCTGCTCTCGCACTCCCTGTTCCGGCAAAAACTCCAACTCCTCTGCTAACGTGGTCCTTTCCCCCACGCTTCCTGTTCTCCTCCCCTACCAACCCAGCCTGTTCATTGGCTCTTCGCACCAGCTGACTCCTCCAAGGTTCGCGGGGGTTAAAGTTCAGTACATAGTCCTCTCTCATTGGTTCGCTGTTCGCGCGCTTCCTGGGCGCATGCGCGACCTTTCCTGTATACCAGTGACCTCGCGGCATTGCGCAACAATATGGCGGCGCCCTGTACCACTTGCCGGCGCGGAACCCGCCGTACCGTGTACACACACACAGTGTATTAACACATCCTTACATTCTCCCCTCCCCAGAATCCAATGTCCCCGCTTGGCTATGCTACATAACATATATACAACAACATATCCCAGTACATCCCCACTGTCTTTAGATTAGGTTACACATCTCATTGAACAGTACCACTACTGAGTGCATTCTATGCCGAGCCCACTGCTGAGCCTCATAATGGGGTGCCCCGAATTGATCGTAAGCTATTCTCATTGGAGGCTGACTAGTTCTTTGGCTTCGCCGAGGTTGTTCGTCATCAGCTTCCTCAGAGGAGTATCCAGTCTCAACTGGCATTTCCATTTCTGCCCTTGAGGGGTTCCTGGGATCTACAATGTCTTTCTGTGGTGCAAAGCACGGGCTCTGCGGGTCTAATGGCTGACTCATTGGAGTCAGTGGATCTGTCGTTGGACCAAAGGGCCCTTTACCTGTAGCTCCTTCGGGAGATGCCCCCACGGCCGGAGAGCCCCTTTGAGAGGTTCCCTCCATAGGATTCTCAGAGGTGGCATTTATTACAGTCTCTAGGCCATCCTCTGTGGTTTCAGTTTTTCCATCCATTGATACAGTGGGTACCTCCAATTCGTTGTCCCCTACTTGAGGTATGGGGAAGTAGGTGATTCCGGTGCCACACCTTTACACGGCCTTCGGAGTCCTTGATACGGTATACTGGGAGGCCAGGCATCTGCGACTCTACCTCATACACCCCTTCTCTCCATCTATCTGCTAGCTTATGTTTTCCCGGAATGCCGAGATTACGTAGGAGAACAGCATCCCCCGGGTGGATTTCCTTGTGTCGCACTTTGTGGTCATATCGCCTCTTGTTACCCGCATTTAGTTGGGCCGTCGCTCTTTCAGCCAATTTATAGGCCTGCTGTAGACTATCCCGCAACCGCTGCACATAACGAAAATGATTTCGGTTGGATACCCCATCGGTAGATATCCGCAGTCTCACATCTACAGGTAATCGGGCTTCTCTCCCGAACATCAGGAAGTATGGCGTGTACCCGGTAGACTCATGTCGGGTGCAATTATAAGCATGTACCAATGTCTCTACATGCTTGCTCCATTCTGTTTTCTGTGAGCCCTTTAGGGTCCCCAACATATCCAATAGGGTGCGATTATACCGTTCGGGCATAGCATCCCCCTCTGGGTGGTACGGGGTGGTTCGTGACTTAGCTATATTTAGTAACTTTAACAGTTCCTTAATGAGAGTACTCTCAAAATCTCTGCCTTGATCAGAGTGGAGGCGGTTCGGTAATCCGTAATGAATAAAGTATTTCTCCCACAAGACTCTGGCCACGGTCACTGCCTTTTGATCTTTGGTAGGGAACGCTTGTGCGTACCTTGTGTAGTGGTTTGTGATCACTAGTACGTTGCCGATGCCTCGGTTATCGGGCTCAATACACAGAAAATCCATGCACACCAAATCCATAGGTCCAGAACTTTTCAGATGGGCCATGGGGGCCGCTCTGGTGGGGAGTGTTTTTCTCTGCAGGCAGCGGGTACACCTCCGGCAATGTCGTTCCACTGACTCTCTCATCCTCGGCCAGTAGAACCGATCCTGAAGTAGTCCGAAGGTCTTGTCAACGCCCAGATGGCCGTGATCATCATGGAGGGCCCGGAGAACCATATTTCTCAGACGTTCCGGCAAGAATAATTGTCGCCGGTCAGGATGGTTGTGGTATGGAATTACCCGGTACAGCAGGCAATTGTCCAGTTCGAACTTCCCGAATTCATTCAACAATAGCTTCACCAGTTCTTTGGGAGCTTGCTTAAGTATAGAGGAATTCCCTTGCTGCACAGCTTGATGAGCCAGTTCCACCACCGGGTCTTGGATCTGGTGATGCACCAAGTCTCTCCAGGAAATGATTTTATCTTCAGTGATATTCATTCCCTCTCGACTTTGATAGGCCCGGGGAATGGCTCGGGAGTGGCACCCCAGTGAATCAGCGACTCTTAGCTCTGAGAACGCCACCTGATCGTTAACCACGGCTGCTACGGAGCATAGAGCACAGATCCCAGGCCCCGGAATCTCTTCCCATACTTCCTCATCCGTAGTGGGTTGAAGTCCCGGTCTCCGTGACAGAGCATCGGCCCCCACGTTGGTGGGCCCGGGTTTATACTTGAGTTTGAAACTATAGTTGGCCAAGGCTGCCACCCACCGGTGTCCGGTGGCATCTAACTTGGCGGACGTGTTAATGTAGGTCATTGGGTTATTGTCCGTTCGCACTTCAAACTGTACTCCATACAAGTAGTCGTGTAACTTGTCCACCACCGCCCGTTTTAGGGCCAAAAACTCCAGTTTGTGGACAGGATAGTTCTGTTCGCTGGGAGTCAAGCTTCGGCTCGCGTACGCCACAGGGCGAAGGCCGGTGTCGTATTTCTGGTGCAGCACTGCTCCTAGACCACTAAGACTGGCGTCCACATGTAGGACGTACTCACGATCAGGATCAGCATAGGCCAGTACTGGGGCCTGGGTGAGACTGGCTTTTAAATTCAGAAACGCTTGTTCGCAAGCAGGGGTCCATTTTTCCGCAAAAGGCGTTTGTGCCGTGATCTTTTTTTGTTCTGTATCCTCCGGATAAATTCTTAGAAGATTATTCAGGAGTTTGGCTTTGCTTGAGTAGCCTTCCACAAAGCGTCGGTAGTAGCCACAAAATCCTAAAAAGGAACGCAGTTCCTGGACGTTACAGGGCCTAGGCCAATTGACCACCACCTCTATCTTCCCTGGATCGGTGGACACCCCTTCAGTGGACACAATGTGGCCCACGTATGTCACGGACGGTCGACAAAACTTGCATTTGTCCAAGGATAGTTTGAGGCCCTCCTTCTGAAGTCGATCCAGCACCTTCATCAATCGCTCCGCGTGTTCCTCTAAGGTTTTCCCGAACACTATAATGTCATCCAAGTACACTAGGCATTCTTGGGGGTTCATATCTCCCAGGGTCCGTTCCATCAGCCTCTGGAAGGTGGCAGGAGCTCCGCAGATCCCTTGTGGCATGCGGGTAAACTGATAGAACCCTAATGGACAGATGAAGGCCGTCTTCTCCTGATCTTCCTGACCCATTGGCACTTGGTAGTACCCTGACCTCAGATCGAGTACACTGAACCATTTACTCCCCGTCAAGGCGTTCAGGAGATCCTCGATTTGGGGCAGCGTATACTGATCGGGGACCGTGCGGTTGTTTAGTGTTCTGTAATCCACACAGAGACGGACCGTTCCGTTCTTCTTACGGATTACCACGATGGGTGAGGCGTAAGGGCTATGGGATCCTTGCACAATACCAGCTCCCTCCATTTCGGCGAGCAACTTTCTCACCTCTTCCACGTCTCGGGGGGCTAGACGACGGGAGCGTTCCCGGAATGGGGTAGCATCATTCATTCGAATGGTGTGATGGGCACTGCGACTGCACCCCACATCCATATCACTCGTGGAGAATACTCCTTGTCGTTCTTGTAGCTGAGCCCGCAGTCTCTCCCTCCATTCTTCCGGAAGCGGGGAATCTCCGAAGTCAAAATCCAACGGGGAGTCGTTAGTGGGGGTAGTGTTCGCTGGCCGCTCTTTCAGGGCCTTCTCCTCGGGTGTTACGGGGTATATTCTACCCAGCAGCTGTCGCCGATCAATACTCATGGGATACGGGGAGATATTCTGCACATACACCCAGGTTCGGTCCGGGATTTTCCCGGGCCATTTCTTTACAGCCGCTGTTCATCTTGGGCCATACTTTCCAACGAGAAGAACTGATCCTCCGGACGTCGGTCCAGGTAGTGGCAGGCCGCGATCATCATCCTTCCCTCTCCGGGGGGAATGTGAGTCAGTCCCCATTCTTGACTATATAGCATCCCATGCTCCTCCTCAGTCGCTATTTTACCGCAAACCTCTTGTAGTACTGGACACGTAGCGAGGGCTAGCAGCGGAGCCTCGCCCGCTTCTTGCAAGTACATGCGGAACACCGCGCGCACAATGTCGGTGTTAGTCCCCAAAATTATCGGAGCGCTGGGGTAATCTTGAGGTTCAGGGCACACTAGCGCTTCCACCTCCATGGGATGATGTTTACCAGTGTTCAGCTGTGGAATGTCCAACTGCACCTTTACGACTCCATCGATGGGATAATCCTCGTGACTCAACCCCCTTAAACGTAAGGCATCAGCAGACAACAACGGCAACCGGTGTAAATGTTTATCATAAAAGGGCCTGTACACGATGGTCACTTGGGATCCCGTGTCCAACAAGGCCGACGCGTAGATACCCTCAATAACTACCCGAACAATGGCGGCGGGTCCAATTCGATTGTTCGTGGAAGGTTGGGCTCCGGCGCCGCCATCCTGGGGAGTGCATGGCATTGATTGAGCCGGCCAAGACGCCGCTTTCCGTAGGGAGGGACAACGGGCCCGAAGGTGTCCCATCTTCCCGCACGCATAGCACTGGGTTTGGCTGAGGTAAGTTTCGTTTCGCCCGGGCGGCGAGCTTCGCCCCGACATAGGGCGAGGTCGGGCCGCCATCGGTGCCCCCGCGTCATCTGGGTCAGGGTCCCCATGCTCGGCCACTTCGGCTTTCGGTTCTGACTTTTTGGCATCCTTGTTTCCTAGCGATGCCTTTTTCCCTGGGGTTAGGTCGCGCCCCAACAGCACTGTCTCGTGCGCTTGGACACGGTCCATTAGGTCATGGAACGTCAAGGCTTGTCCGGGCGTTAGGCAGCCACTGACACGTACGGATACTAGATGCAGGGGCAGGAGCCCTCTCAACAGCTGTGTAGTTCGCAGTCCGTCGGCATCCGCCTTTGGTACCACGCCCTTCCTCACCATATCCCACAAGTCTAGATGTAGACGTCTGAGGAAGTCGGACACCATCTCTCCTTCTTTCTGAGCCAGAGCATGAAATTTTGCCATTAGCGCATAGGTATCCACAGGAGTCCCATAGGCCTTGGTCAGGCAGTAGATGAGGTCCGCTGCATCAGCGTCCGGGTGGTCGTCCCGGTAGTAATGCACCATGTGGGACGCTGGGGGTCGCAGGCACTCGACGATGCGCTGCCTCCGGACCGCGTCCGTGCAGGTCCACTCTGCAGCACCTGCTCCATATGATCCAGCCATTCTTCTATCCCAACTTCTCCTTGAGGTGTGGGCTTATCACCCGAGAACGCCTTTAACTTCCGGTATTGGAGAGACTGGGTGGAGTGGTGAATGGCCGCGGCAACCGCTGGAATAGAGGCATCGTCCGGTAGACTACCTCCAACTGAGAGGTAGGTGTCTAGCCTTGACATACTGAGTCTATCGAGCGCGGGCCTCAGAACGGAGGGGGTGGACGGAGAGCCCAGGCTCAGTGCCGCCGGCCACCGTGGGTTCAGACTACTGTCAGGGGTGCGGTCAGGGCCTCCTGCAACGGCACCTGGCGCGGGAACGTGTTCTCGCTGTGGGGTGGAAGTGGCCAGCGGTTCAGTGAGATCTACTTGAACTATGGGACAGTGTACGCCAGGAGCCTCCGGCAGCAAAAGTATTCGGGGCAGCGCTTCGGGACATATATCCCGTTCAGTGATGTATAAAACCCGGCGCCACGTCCGGTCCCGTTCATAAAAACAGTCTTTGGCTTGGGCAGTGTCCAGGAGTGGGAGTTTCCTGACCTGGTCGGTCACAGTGCCTAAGGATATAGCGGTGGGGACATGCCCCAGGGCGAAGACACGGTTCAGGGGGATTCCATGTCGCTGGGCCCACTTGCGCACCTCGAGCCGGGAGGGCACAGACATGATATAAAGCTAGTTGCAGATTGAGAAAAAAATGATTGGGGCACCCAAGGTCTAAGATCTCAGCAGCGCCTCCAAATGTAGCCCTTTTTCTGGACACCTACCTAAGGACTACTGGTCACTGTCTAACACCTGTGGCTCCAGGAGATCTGAGCCTCCGCTAGCTGGGAGCCTGGGGCAATACACACTCATAACATAGCGCAGCGCCTCCACTTACCCAGGATCCCCAATTCGAAAGATTTACCCTGGGCAAGAACCATACCATACATCGTGGGACAACCAAACTTTACTGCATCTCTCTGTGGCCCCCCCTTGCCAACACACCATGCATGAATATATATATGCGAAGGTATCATAACATGGACATCACTTCATAACACATTATAACCGCTATTATACTAAAGTGGCTCGGCCACACCTCAAGGGGAATACTGTCCTGTACAGTCGTGGCTCTGCCACGCTCTCATAGAGTATGTCCTTGTGAAACTTGGAGAGAATGTTATCTATCCGCTAGCCACTTGCTAGTGTCTGTTCAAGTTAATACTAAGGCGGGATCAGCGCCTGATGACCGGTGTCGGTGCACTTGCAGAATACAAAATACCTCCCGGTCACGGCGGTGACCACACCTCTTCTCAAAGGGTCCATCGCATCTGTTCCAGATCTTCTGCTGTCGCCGGCCCCGCCGTCTGCACCCGGACGGCAGTATTAGTCCACAACTCTGTGCGCTTGAATCTGTCTAAGGTGACAATAACTATTCACTACGGGCGGCCCTACAGTACCGCAACCTACGGGGATGCGGGGAATACTCCTAGGGACCTGGGGGTAGTCTCTGGCCTAGGCAGGCGGGTCACGGACCCCCTGCTCTCGCACTCCCTGTTCCGGCAAAAACTCCAACTCCTCTGCTACCGTGGTCCTTTCCCCACGCTTCCTGTTCTCCTCCCCTACCAACGCAGCCTGTTCATTGGCTCTTCGCACCAGCTGACTCCACCAAGGTTCGCGGGGGTTAAAGTTCAGTACATAGTCCTCTCTCATTGGTTCGCTGTTCGCGCGCTTCCTGGGCGCATGCGCGACCTTTCCTGTATACCAGTGACCTCGCGGCATTGCGCAACAATATGGCGGCGCCCTGTACCACTTGCCGGCGCGGAACCCGCCGTACCGTGTACACACACACAGTGTATTAACACATCCTTACACATGGATATATGCTGCTGTTTACCTTGTATAATTCTTATGTATTAGTAAAAACTCTTATCTTGACATTATTCATTTCTATTGATTTTGTCGAGTGCTGGGAACAAATTGCTTGTTCTATTGTGTAACATTGGAGGGAATTGGGGTCCCTCCGTGTTCCCGTGCAACATTCAGATATTTACCTTTTATGCTTCATTTTTTAGGTGCTGCTAAAAAATGTTTTATACTTTCAGGATCCTGTAATTGTTTCATCTCTTATTTTTACAGCCGGACATGAATGTAGGGAGTTTGTAGAGACACACACAGTGGGACATAGGTATCAAGGCAAACAGGGGTGATATTTAGGGGCAATTATTCTGCACCATATGTATCATAGCAAAAAAGATCCCACATAAGCAATAGGAGGTTTTCTTTGATACATCTGGTGCAGTGTTTGCCCCAGAATTGCACCACTTTTGCACTGATACTCAGACCTCCCTGTCTCCTGAGGCTACAGATACATCAGTGATAACACAAAGATACACACTGCTTCAGTGACACAACATGTCCCTGCTCACACACACAGCACAGAGTGTGATAGGAAGGGCTGTCCCACTCCCAGCTATGTAATCCCAAATAGAGTTAGAAAGTAATTAGATTGAGGGAGTATTGATTGGTTGGATGTCACGATGGACACCAACTTTATCAACACATTTATATTTCTGGGTACTTGATTGAACAGAACAAGTTGCAAAATAAATTGTGATTTATTTCCTTAATAGACAAACACACGACATCTGCAGAATACACTTGAAACAACACTCACTGGGATAAGGGAACAAAATAAATTGTCCTTTGCTTGCAAGTGCAAGAAATGCAGCCTTGGTTTAAAGGTTCTGTGGCCAGATCACAAGTTGCTGATCTAATATCTCAGCCACCTCAAAGTATTTTGTGGAACTTCGTTAGAATTCATTCCAGAGTCACCAGGGCTAACAAATTCCGAAGTTTGTGGCAAATCCTTGGTTACGTTGTTATTAACCCCTTCACTCCTGGACCAGTTGCCGCTGTGCTGGAAACAGTCGTGCATCTTTACATCATGGATCAAAATTCAGGAATCACACTGAGGATACCTGGGGAGCCACGGTTATAGACTGGCCAAAGCTATCTTTAACATGTGGATCCAATCACCTCGTGGGAACAAAAAAACCCCACCAATAGCCAGGTTGCCCACAGTTCATAAGACCGGTCAAAAAGGCTGCAAAGGTATGCAAAGAGCCTGGGTCAGGTTGACACCCATGCCACTTAGCATACCTGGGATACACCCATACTTTGGCGCCACTGCATCTGATTTTTGACCCAGAGGTGTCCATAGACTGGCATCTGTTGTGCCTCAGTATGCCAGATTTGTATACATTATGGGTCTCTGGGTCTTTTCATGACTGACACTTTTAGACAGGGAGGTGCTAAATCAGCTAGACCCCTTTGAGGCTCAGTCATAAAAATACCCCAGCTCGTTCACTCATCTCACAGCTGTATGTCCTTGGAATTCCTCTCCGGCTTTCCAACATACATCCTGCCTTACATTTAAGATCTGCAGTTTTTACACACTTTATTAAAACAACATGTTCCGTTTGTGTTATAACTGTAATTTTTTATATGTATGTGCATGTGGTGTCTTACTGTACTTGCACCTCAAAAATCAGGTTTGTGGGTGTTTTCGTTCTAGAATTAGTATTTCTCATTGAAATGCCGGCTTCTATACCGCCATCATGTGTTGTTTAGAGGGTATGGCAAGCAATGCATTTTGACTTTTAATATAAATAGACCATAAGAGAGAGAACTCAGTTTATATAGCACTCAAATTCCTGTGGTAGTGTGTTTAGATATTAAAATTAATCTTTAATCAAAATGGTTAAAATAAATGGTGCAACAAAATGAATAAAATAAGAGAAGCATCAGAGGAATACCTAATCATTAATGCTTTCAACGGCAGGTGTCATTCAAATACAGTTGCTAGCAAGGTATTGTAGTTAGCCAGATGTCCAAGTCTGTAGGTACTAAACACAAGTTGAGCCTCTAGGATGAGCTCTATATAGTAAAAAGACTCCTAAGGAGTCTAAACTGGAATAATGCCAGCAGTTTGTTGGTCACAGCTTTTATGTAGCAGACCCCAAGGGTTGGTCTGTATTGTGATAGTATCAAATCACTTATAGTCTTATGGATATGGACTGCAGCTAGCAGGTATATGCTATAATACTTCCCTCTGGTTAGGAGGGGAGTATGGGTAGGGTTAATATCATACACTTCTGTGGCAAGTAGCACCCTATAATATATAGGTGGTATCTAGTATATATTGAGGTGTCAGTGCTAAGTAAGGCAAAAAATAATTGTATCCTGGAACTTCTATCCACTTAGTAACACGTTGATAGAGCTCGTCAGACAGTAATAACATGCGGTGCCTCTCACCTCCGGTATAGAGGCTATGCGTGTCACTTTCCTACAGCTGCAGGAAACAGGTCCCCCTCAGCTGATCTGCTAAACGGCAAGTCTAAGGAGTATTGACACAGAGCCTGCACAATTGCTTACTCAATCTGGAATGCATAGAGTTCAATGTATGTGTATCCTGGAGCTTCTTACTTGGTAATGGAATGCGCAGCCTGTCTCCTCCGGTATAGCAGCTGTGTGTTGCTGTTTGCTTGCTGCAGGAAAGATTTTCCCTCCCGCTGATCTGCTACACAGTGAGTATTAGAGATTAAAGCTGTGCCTTAGTAGGAGAATAATGATGGCGTTACGAGCCATTCACCTCAAATATCGCAACCTTACATAACCATAGTAGGATAAATCAAACCCTGCTAGCTGTCTGAGTAATAAGCTGATATTGATTACATTAGGAAAAGACGAGGGCTTTCCCGGCTGGATCACCACAGTTTAGTATAGGCAACAGTTATTACGGGTTGCCCACTCCATCCTGCTTGCGGGGCATCAGGGGGTCACACGCACAAGAACTTGGCTCTTGCAGCGTTACTACTGGCCGGGGGCATCCAGCGAGGTGGCAGATTTCTGCCGCTCCTGTGATGCCTGCCAGTGAGTAGGTAAGATGGGTGATCGTGTGAAGGCACCCCTGAGGCCATTACTGGTGATAGGGGAACCTTTTCAGCGGTTGGCAATGGACCTTGTGGGGCTGTTTTTGATCCGTAGCTGGACAGGGAAGTGCTACATTCTCACAGTGGTGGATTTTGCCACCCGGCACCCTGAGGCTGTAGCGCTGGCTACTATTGATGCTAAGGCTAAGGCCCCGCTCCCAGAGTCAGCGCACCCGCACTGCAGACAGGCGGTGCGCTGACATACACAGACCGCGATATGCGGTCTGTAGGGAGCGGGAGCCGGAGCTGGGCGGGAGTGGGAGGCTTGACAGGGAGGGGGGGCGTGGCTTGAGCGGAGGGACCCGCTACTCTCCCCCCCCCCTCCCTCCATGGACTCGGGCTGGAGCTGGAGCTGCTGAGGGTAACTTTAAACACACACACGCAGGCACTCATACACACACACACACACAGGCAGGCAGGCACTCACGCACTCATACACACACACGCGTGCACACACAGGCAGGCACTCACGCACTCATACACACACACACACACAGACAGAGGCAGGCACTCACGCACTCGGGCACACACATACACACACAGACAGGCACGCACGCACTCAGACAGGCACTCACCTGCTTTCACTCCACACTCCTCCCCGCTCCCCGAAGCCTCTCCTCCTCCCAAAGCCTCCCCTCCCCATTGGCTCACAGCCACACCACGTGACGCGTCAACGCTAGGAAACACCATTCTCTTGTGTCTCCTAGCGGCTGACGCGTCACAGCGTGTAGTCAGCTGTGCCGCCAGGGGGGACCGGCTCGCGAGGATTCCCCTGCTGGTGGGGAACTCGCGACATGGCCGCCCGCGCCAACGAGCGCAGCGGGACCGAGGCCTAAGGCAGTGGCTAAGGCTTTGATATCCATTTTCAGTAGGGTAGGTTTCCCTAGTGAGGTCCTAACCGACCAAGGTCGCAATTCATGAGTGAATTGCTACAGTGTCTCTGGAATGCGTGCGGGATGAAGCACCAGCGCACGACCCCTTACCACCCCAAACCAACGGACTTTGTGAGAGGTTCAATGGTACCCTGAAGCAGATGCTTAGAACGTTTATAGAGGCAGAGGGAAATGACTGGGAGATTCACCTGCAGCACTTGCTGTTTGCATACCGAGAGGTACCGCAAGAATCTACAGGCTTTTCTCCCTTTGAGCTGCTATACGGTCGCAAGGTACGTGGACCTCTGGACCTATTCCGTAAGGGATGGGAAGGGGAAGCTACCAATACTGACGCTTCTGTGCTTCAATATGTGGTAGATCTCAGATACCGGTTAGAGATGCTCATGGGGTTGGCGCAGGACAACCTTAGGGCTGCTCAGACCAAGCAGAAGACTTGGTATGATCAGAATGCCTGTAGCAGAGTACCCAGGACAGCAAGTACTTGTTCTGAAAGCCACTCAGGAGAACAAATTAACGGCTGCCTGGTCGGGACCGTATCCTGTACTACGAAAGATGAACGGAGTGCAACTATGTTGTACAGGTAGATGCTTAGACAGGGAGGACCAAAAGCTATCACATTAATATGCTCAAGGAGTGTGCGGCATCGGTGCTAGCCATTTGCAGCCCACCAATTTGGGATCCGGTGAGCAATGCTCTGCCCAATCTCCTAGGGGAGACTAGGCAGCGGGGTACCATAGAGCAGGTAGAGATAGGGGCTCAGCTGAGTGTCAGGCAGAGAGCAGATGCCAGGGCTATGCTAGAACAGTATAGGGCTTTGTTCACAGATAAGCCAGTCAGGACACACATCACTGATCACCCAGTGCTTACAGGGGATTTGAGATCCCTACACAAGCATGCTTACCGGGTCTCAGTCGAGATTAAGGGTAGCATATAGAGGGAGGTAGAGGAGATGCTGGCCATAGGGGTAATTGTCCCATCTTGTCCGGTAGTCCTAGTACCAAAGAAGGATGGGACCACCCGGTTCTGTGTGGACTACCGGCAGCTCAACGCAGGGACGGTTTCAGATGCCTACCACATGTCCCGCATGGATGAGTTGCTGGATGAACTCGTGGGGGCAAGGTATCTGACCACCCTGGATCTCAGTAAAGGGTACTGGCAGATCCCCTTGACCCAGGAGGCTAGGGAGAAGTCAGCTTTCATCACCCCAAGTGGCCTCTATGAATTGTTAGTGATTCCATTTGGGATGAAGAATGTACCGGCTACCTTCCAACGCCTGGTCAATAGATTGCAAGAGGGTATGCAAGGGTTTGCAAGAGCTTATCTGGATGATATTGCTGTGTTCAGCAACTCTTGGGAATTAAAAAACAAATAGGTAGCGCTATATCCTAATGTGTAGGCAGCCTGTGATATATCCCTGAACCCCAGTCAGGTATTTGAGCAGTACAAAAAATATATCAATGGCGCTCTGCACTAATAAATTATAAACATATAATATATAGTAATGGAAATATACAACCAGTGGCGTGGATGTTTCTCCTGGGAATGGATGTTCCACATGTGATGGGAAAACATGTAAGGGAAAAAAATTCACAACATAGTGTAATACTGTTAGGCATACATACAAACATATAACATAAGACGGACGCTGAGAACAACAGGTGACCAATTACAAACACATTTAATAAAGCATATCATTAAAAATACATAAAATACATAAAATAGAAACTGTTAGGACACTCCAACTCAGGTGGGGGTACCTGCTTACCAAAAGTAAGAAGGTATCAGGCAGTGGATATATAAGAGTATCCCCTCTATGGATGGCTGCTGCTGCACCGGACTGCTGGGCTCACACGTGTGTTGTTTACCGTGGATAGTGCTTGCTCCCTCTGTTTGTGGCAATCGCCTCTGTGCGCCGTGGACACGGAAGAATGGTAGTTCCTTCCTGCTCGGCTGTAGGAAGCGCGCCAAACGGAGCTGTTTGTGGACGCGGATGGATATCCGCCCGGATTCGGCAGCCAACGGACATCTGCTAGCAAGTTCCAAGGGGGACAGGATTCACCACCGAGTCTGGAGGACCTCTCAGAGACACCCTACGCGTTTCGAAAGTCTTGCTTTCTTCCTCAGGGGTAAACGTAGTATAAAAAAGTAGTCCCTGTATGTCCCGATATATATAGTCCCGGATTAAAGGTGCAGTACATCAGAATAAACTTGCTCATGCGCAGATGTGTACTTTGGGACTCTCAGCGTCTCGAACAAAAACATATACACAAGAACAAACATGGAACATAAGATGACAAGTGATACATATCAAATAATAATAATAAATTTACACTGTCTAAAAACTTAAATAATAACAATGAAACATAAGAAATATATAGCCTAATCTCAGAATCATTATTGATATTATCAAACAACAGTTGTGAACCCTATATAAGAAGCATGTTGAGCAGAATTCAAAATAACCTCAACAGTAGATCATATAAATAATGAAAAAAATTATATGTACCCTTGTAGTGGGTGAAAGATGTGATGGTGCTGTGTGGTATAAAAATATATGTTCCCATGCATTGGGTAATAAAATGTGATAATGTTGTGTAAATATGGAAGTGAATAGAATATGTATATATGTGATATGTGTGAGGTATTATAAACCTAATAAAGTATGTCTATTGTAAAAATTATTTTATATAATGAGAAGCAATTGTGCAATGGTGACCTAGTAAATATGTGAGTTGATTAAAATACTTACAATTGTATATGCTGTAATCTTTGAAAATATATATGACTAGTACAATATTGATTTGAAATAGACACCAATCATATAACCCATTACATATATAACTTATATGTGATGTTTACAAAATATATATATAGAGTGGTTCTCCTGTGATAATCAATAAATTTAAATATAGTAGTGTGCTATACCAGAGCCCTGTATAATGGAGATAGAATAATCTATTTATTAGATGGATACTTTATCTGTCCAGAAGGAAAGGTTTCAGGTCAAATTCAATATTGAGCCCGAGAGGGGTGAGTGTTTTTAGTTCGTAAATCCAAAAGGATTCTCTTTTACCTAGTGCCCCTCCTTTATTCCCACCACGCCAATTTGTCGTGACTGCCTCTATCGCTACACATTTTAGACCTTTGGGGTTTTTATCATGCACTTGGAGGAAATGGCTCGATACGCTATGTGTATCCAGGCCTCTTTTAATATTGTAAATATGTTCATAGAACCGACGTTTAATCGGTCTAGTGGTCATACCCACATACTGCAGACCGCAAGGACATTCAAGGAGATAAATAATATTTGTGCTATTACATGTGATGTGTTGTTGTATGATATATTGTTTAGAAGTTTGAGTAGATGTGAAGGTAGTTTGTTTGGAGCTGAATCTACATGCTGTGCATGTATTACATGTATAATACCCTTTCATAACTTTTTTGTTTGTATTTGTTTGAAATCGACTGTTAGATCTGAGTGGACAACTAGGGGCCAACCTTTGGCCTATATTTGGTGCTTTAGTGAATATTATTTTGGGTTTTAGTGGAAGTATTTTAGATAGGTCAGGGTCTTTTCTCAGGATTGGCCAATATTTTTGAATAATCTTCTTAATTCCTGGTGCCATTTGATTGAATTGTGTGATAAATGGTAATTGAATATGTGTATTGGATGATTTGGGTTTGTACTTGAGAAAGGTTGATCTGTCTATTGCTTCAACCTCAGAGATGACTTTATCCAGATGGTTAGATGAGTAATTTCTATTGATAAATCTATCTCTGAGGTCCTGTGCTTGTGTATGAAATGTTTCTGGTGTGGAACTGTTTCTTTTGAGCCTGATGAATTGGCCTTTGGGGATGTTATCAATCCACGCAGGGTTGTGATGGCTGTTGGCATGTAGATAATTGTTGGCCTGAACCTTTTTGAAATGAGTTTTGGTATGAATAGTATTATTGTAAATATATATAACTAAATCTAGAAACTCTAAAGAAATGTTACTTGAAACAAAAGAAAATTTTAAATTAAATGGATTATTATTCATGTATAATTGGAAACTATCTAGTTCCTCTAGTGAGCCGGACCAAATAAAGAAAATATCATCTATGTAGCGCCGCCATAGGACCAGGTTCGCTCCAAAGGGACAGTTGGACCAGATGTATTGATTTTCCCAACTGCCCATAAACAAATTTGCATAACTTGGAGCAAACCTGGTACCCATGGCGGTGCCACATATCTGCAAATAATATAAATCATTAAAATTAAAATAATTGTGAGAGAGTATGAATTGAATGCCTGTGGTGATAAATGATTTAACTGATGATGTGATAGATGGATCATTATCTAAAAATTGGCCAACAGCATCACAACCCTGAACGTGGTCGATAACGGTGTAGAGTGATGTGACGTCAGCTGTAACTAAATAAAAATGTGATTGCCATTGAATGTCCTTGATTGTCTGCAGCATGTGGGTAGTGTCCCTAAGATATGAAGGGAGTTTTATGACATACGGTTGAAGATAATGATCGATGAATTGTGACAAGTTTGATGTAAGAGACCGGATGCCTGACACAATGGGGCGTCCAGGCGGTTGTTCCAGATTTTTATGAATTTTAGGTATAATATAGAAAATGGGAATTATAGGGAATTGGTTATACAAAAATTCAAATTCCTGTTTGGTAATGGCATTGTTATCCAATCCTGTATTAAGAAATGTAAGTAATTGTTGTGAATAATTGTCTGTGGGATTAGAGGGGAGGGGTTGGAGAAACATCCACGCCACTGGTTGTATATTTCCATTACTATATATTATATGTTTATAATTTATTAGTGCAGAGCGCCATTGATATATTTTTTGTACAACTCTTGGGAATTACACTTAATCCATGTAGCTGCAGTGCTAGCCAGGATTAGGGAGGCAGGTCTCACCCTAAAACCCACCAAGTGCTTAGTAGGGGTGGCAGAAGTCTTATACCTAGGGCATAGGGTGGGTGGAGGGCACCTCAAGCCAGAACCAGCTAAGGTAGAGGCAGTAGTGCAGTGGCCCATTCCCAAGAGCAAGAAGCAGGTTATGGCTTTCCTAGGCACTGCAGGCTACTATAGAAAGTTTGTTCCCCAGTATAGTGCCATTGCCAAACCCCTGACTTGACCCAGAAGCGACTGTCTGTGCTGGTAGTCTGGTCTCCAGCTTGTGAAAAAGCATTCCAGGCTTTGAAGACTACATTGGCCAGTGCACCCATCCTAGCTTCTCCAGATTATTCAAAAAAAGTTTCTGGTGCAGATGCTTCAGACTTTGGCATTGGGGCTGTGCTCAGCCAGGTGGGGGAGGAGGGCAGTTAACATCCAGTGGTTTATCTGAGCCGAAAGCTGCTGCCCAGAGAAGTGGCCTACACTGGCGACACGTTTTATTCTTAGTTGGCTAGTTCCGCAAGCCGGGAGATTTCCCGGCTTGCTAGCCAAATCCCCTCGGCGTGCCGCGCGTCACCGATGCGCGGTCACGCTTCATCGGGTGCCTGCGCCCCATACACGCGTGCCCAGGGCTCCCCGAGGGAGCCCTGGTGTCCCGCGATGTGGGGGACGGCGGTGGGGGGTTCCGGGAGACCCGGCGGACCTGGAGAGTGGAGGGGGAAGCCCCGATCGGAGCACCGCTCCTCCGATGCTTCGGCGCACGTCGGTCGGAAGAGAATGCTAAGCTCTTGCGCTGGAGCCTTGCCTTGCAAGAATTCAATTTCACCATCAAGCACAAGAGGGGCAGTGAACACGGTAATGCTGATGGCCTCTCCCAGCAGGACAATACCCCATGAACTACTGACTTCAAAAACTGCCAGGTCAGCCCAACCACCAGAGGAGGTGGCCAGGGCAAACCTTGGGCTTTGAGTTGGGGAGGTGTAACGAAATTGAGGGTAATCAGCGCATTAATAAAGGCAGTATGCTCAGCTGGTTACCCTTGTTTCGTATTGGGGTTGAAGGGGTTAATTTTATATGCACCAGACATGTACTATTTTTTCCTCTGTCCCTTGTTGTCCCCATTTTCCAGGATTGTATATGCCTACAGTCCTGTATTACCTGGTTTACCGGCATTACTGGTTTTGGACACAAGATGCCGCTGCGAGCTCCAAGCTACGAGTTAATTGGATAAGCGTGGCGCTGTCTCTTTGGTCCAGTGAGAGGTGTAGGTATCCATTACTGAGACTGGAAGCCGTAACCGCAGAGTCAATTGAATCAAAGGGCTGCGGTTTTCAGTCTCAAGTGGTTCTCGGATACAATGCATCTCCATCCCGGTTAATGACGTAACTTGAAAGGCAACCGGCAATTGGCGTGGGAACTCCGTAACCGCAAGTCAATTGACGTGAGAAGCCCAGCATTGCCAGCTCAAGGAGACGCCATAATTAGGGAACGGAAAGGGCTAGTAACCTGAAATTTGGTGTGCAGCCCCAGAGTAACACCCCAAGCACACACACATTAAAAATTATAATTTTAGGACAAGTGAAACATGTATTTTTAATAAAGTGTATTTTTTGCTGCAGTTTTAAATGTACAGGCAGAATGAAGTTTTTTCTACTGTCATTGTAATGCACTCCGGGACCAAATGTTTTAACACCTATGAGCTGGGTCACTTTCCTATGCAGACTTCATAGACCCCACACTGAGGCAGTGCCTGTGAGTCTAGGGAAGTGTTGCATATGAAATCCCCAGAGTAAGGATGTGTGAATTAGCCGGGATGGCCGCTGAATAGGAGATCCTGTTAGCCATCTGGGCTAGCTCACACCCTGAGTCCCCCTCCCAGACTGGGAGATGCCAGGTAAAAAGGGGAGTGCACATATGCTAAGCAGTCAAGGTGTCAATGTCGTACAGGCGCTGTATTAGCCGGCAATCCCTATAGTGCCCACTCGCCAAATTGGGGATTGGTGAATGGGAAAATTCCCACGAGAGGGATTGGGTGGGTATGTTGGAGATATGTTCTCAAACCCTATATACATGCACCCCGAGCTATCCCCATTGTCTTTCGTCTTTGTTCTACAATGTGAACGAATTTCCACTTTGCTTCTACAAGCGGATGAGAGCAGCAGCAACTAATTCAGAACGCAACGAGTTATTTTCATCGGAACCAAGGACAGAACTCTGCTTCAGGATTTCGTTAGTGCTGGGGGTTATCTAACAAACCCCAACGGACCAGAACGAACTTTGCTATATTCACAGACTTATTGGGTTGGCAACGTGCGCCCCTTGCAACAGGACTGCATGTTAAACGACAATATTCCGGTGCTTTTTTTTACTTCTGGACATTCTATCCCGTTCTCTCCCTCAGTAAGTGTTTTTGTCAAATATATTCTAAGGTTGTCGTGTGTCTGTCTAGTAAGGACAGACAAATTTACAACTTGCAAATAACTACTCAAATTTCTACTAATACTATTACTCTCTTTAGCAGGTGATATTGAACCTAACCCAGGCCCTCCCATTTCAACTCTGTCCCATCCCCCTGAGAATACCAACTTCAAATTCCAAAAAGGTCTATCTGTCGTCCATATAAATATCCAGAGCCTGCTGCCCAAAGTGGATGAACTAAGAGCATGGTTCCTTATGCATAAACCCAAATCCATCATTCTCACAGAAACATTTCTAGGAGAGATAGGTCAAAGAGAGGAGATGGGGTGTTATTTAACATTGCAGACACCTTACAATTTACACTGTTAAATTGCCCCCTAAGCCCACCCTTTTTTGAAATCCTAGTTGGCAGAATCTGCCTCCCCTTTTCTAAGCCCATCTTGCTTGCTGGCATCTACCGCCCCCTAAAGCTCCTCTACAATCCCTGACTGATATCACCCAGTTTCTTGGCTCCATTTCCTCTCTGAATGAGAAGAGTGAGCTGCTTGTTCTTGGGGATTTCAACTTCAATTGGATTGACCCGAAAAACCACAAAATCCAGATACAACTCAAGTCACTTAACCTAACGCAACTCATCACCCAACCCACACGGACAAACCTGAAATCGCACAACCATTCCTTGCTAGTCTGGATTCTCTCCTCAAATCCCAGCAGAATCCTTCCTGACATTTTCAGTGACCATGCAATAGTGTACTGTGTAAAGAAAATTATACCGCCCTATTCAAGCCCTAACGTTCTCCTCACTAGAACATTTAGAAACTTTAACCCACAACAGTTTCTGGCTGACCTTACACTGGCGACACACTTTATTCGAGCTCGGCTAGTCCCACGAATTCGGGTATACCCGGGTGTATTGAGGTTTGTGACTGTTTTCTGCCCGAGTGCATTGAGGTATTTTCCAGGCAGGGATTGAAGCATTTTATTCCCGCTGGCTGCAATACTGCACAGTATATATATATATACTGCATTACAATTCATGAATTTATGCCATCTGGTAGACACGCGAAGCATTGCAGCCTATTAAATCCTAATCATTATCATTTAACAGATCAGCCGCCCGTCAGCCAGGCATGAACCCAGGCTGGGAAGGCAAACGCAACGGGGCTTGTCAGAGGTGAGGAGCGGCGCATTCCAGGTATCTGCCAGGTACATACCGGGTATTTGCTCGAATAAAGTGTGTCGGTGCAGTACCAACTGCCCTTGGCACAGAATCGATTTAATTCCCGACCCTGATTCTGCGTTCGACTATTTCCAATCCGAGTTTTTAAACCTCTGTGATACCCATGCTCCACTACGCAGAATAAGGGTACGTGGGGGCCACCTTCCATAGGTTACAACTGACCTTATAGCACTCTACCATTTCAGGGATGACTTGTGGAAAAGTTACAAAGTATCTGGCACTAAAGAAAAAGAAAACCGGCGCCTTACAAATTCAGTAGTATATAGAAAATCCAAAACGATATCATTAAAGTCCCAACAAAGTCCTCTGTTGCAAAAGCGATGGAAGAATTGCTGTGCAGCTCCCACCATGCATGAAGAGTTATGTGGAGAAAAAACAAACAAACAAAATTATGGTGCAGTATGTCAAACTAATATAAACTTACAAGATGATCCAAAACACTAATGACAAAACAAAACAAGACAGACAAACTAGACAAACAATAGCAAGGCTAATAGTGATATAAAGCTAATTTATTAAAACAACATAAATGAAGGGTTCCAGAAGACTAGAAAATCGCCAGGTCCAGATATTGTAAAATTGGGACCCTACTCACAAGATATCAATTTGTAACAGGCAATGGAGATAAACGCTGTGCTGCTCATCCACCGCAGTTGTGACCGGAGCGCCTTCCTGTGATTCCCCTGCCTCGGATGGATGCCGCGTGACTGGAAGGCAGGACTTCCTGGAACGGCGTTTTTTATAACTTCAAGCCTGGATCAACTGCACGTCTTCTTTCACCAACAGACAGCTCTAAAAGAACTTCCTACGCGTTTCATGCGCCTGCCCGCACTTCCTCAGGGGAAGTGACGCGGCATCCATCCGAGGCAGGGGAAACACAGGAAGGCGCTCCAGTCACCACTGCCATAAGAGCAGAGGGAGGGGCAAATTGAACTTGAACCAGGACTGTGCCATTGCTCCTCCCGGGGAGAGTTCCCTGAACATGCCCCCTAGAGACTTTGGTGCTGGCCCCTTGTCACCGGAGGTCCCAGTCCCTGAGTCATCTGCCCCTTTCGCCCCCTCTTCCCCGTCCATCACCAGTCCCACGGTGCGACCCTTGACCCCTAGGCCCTTGTCACCCGTGAGTCCCGTGGCTCTCTATGGACAATCTGATGTTATGTCTGTTATGCCTGATATGCATTTGGAAGGGTCTGTGCAGTGGGGGGATTGTGATGATGTGGGGATGAGTTCAGAAGTATCCGCCAATGTATTGTCTCCTATGTGGGAAGGTCCTATATTCTGGGTGCTGCCGGGTACTGCTACTGACCGAAGCCTAGTGAAATTTAGTAGAGCAGCCCGAGTAATTATTCATAGGTTCAGGAAGATGGGATATGAGTTTCCATACCTTCCTGAAAAATTGATGCGCAGTGTTGAGACCCACTGCCTAGAGTGGGTGAAAGAAGCCACCCTGGCCCACCTAGCCCTCAATGCAAGTGACTCCTCCTATGTGGATGTTGATAGAGCTCCCCAATGATTAAAATGATGGATGGTTGGGAGAGATATTCACATAGATAGAGTGGAGTATATCTCCAAATATGGAAAGCGCAGGTGCTACTCCGTTAAAGTACCTGATGACACTGGAAGAATGATCAGGAAGCCTGATCCTGCTCATTATTATTGATGTATTTCTATTACTGCTGTAGTAGTAGAAATAGTTCTATTCAGTCCTGTATGCGTGGAGAGAAGGTAGAGAACTGCTGAAAAAAAGTAGGGCTGGAGGCTGAGTAGTGAAAATTAAAAATGCTTTAATAGAGATGCATGGTAGCAAAAGCTACATAAAAAGGGTCCTCTAATGCATTTCGCGCTAAATAGCGCTTTATCAAAGAGTAACCTATGTCCCTGCTAATCCACTTTATATGCCAGTCAATGCGGAAGTGATTTCGCGCCAAAAATCAGTCAGGGACTCAGTTTCAGTCAGATTTTTTCTGACTGATTTTTGGCGCGAAATCACTTCCGCATTGACTGGCATATAAAGTGGATTAGCAGGGACATAGGTTACTCTTTGATAAAGCGCTATTTAGCGCGAAATGCATTAGAGGACCCTTTTTATGTAGCTTTTGCTACCATGCATCTCTATTAAAGCATTTTTAATTTTCACTACTCAGCCTCCAGCCCTACTTTTTTTCAGCAGTGCTCTACCTTCTCTCCACGCATATTTGATCTACACAACGGACAGATGCACGCGTATATGGAGCATAAGGGGTCTATCATGTGAGTCATTTATCTGTATTTCTTACATTGTGACTGTGACTTTAGGGTATTTGCATGGCTCCAGCCTTTGGTTCAGGACACCATCCCTCTCTATAGTGAATGCACTGGGAGTCCTTTTATATAGGGGCTGTTTTGTGATTTCATTTTGAGGGTGGTTATATGCTTTCTGTCCAAACCAGGCTTTATTTGGTGAGCTATATACCCTGTCACATATATACATTTTTTCATTGATTTGACTCAACCCTTGACTCCTGGGCTATATTGCCTTCATTGCACTATTCTGGGAATTAGAAGCACCATACAGAGATTCATTTCTCATCCTTTGCTGCTGTATTCAGTCCTGTATTGCAATGTATCTGTGTAATGCAGTGTATGCCGTTATGTTATGCTGGAATGTATAGGAGTTAATACATTTCAGCTTATGTGAATTTACAGGTGTATGGTAAGGGTTCTACCTACTGTAGTCCAAGCCGGGACAGTTGGAGTTTACCAGGGGAAGTATATAGCCTGGCCTTCGGCAGCTATGTATTCTTCTGGGCCTTTCCTCTGTCAGTCCTGTTAGAACAGGCAGTGGAAAGGTTAATTCCTTCAGTTGGCCTGTTTTGCATTTCAGCTCTGAGTATGTAGCAATATTCAGAGGCAGGCCTAAGCAACCTATGAGCATGTTAATCCAAAGGGTGGATATGGGTTGGAACACCCCCTGACGTGTGTGTGAGCCAATCGGTATCCAGCTTTGAGTTGTAATGATTCAAAGCTAGAGACACTCCCTGAGGATATTCAAATTGAGACATGTTCCCAAATTCAGTTAGTTAGCCAGTTGAGAGTCTTCAGAGAGAGAGCAGCACAGAGAATAGTTCTCTCCCTCCTATCCCACCTGGGTGGGGAGGGAGGGGAATCGTCCTGCCCTAATGCAGAGGGCAGAGTAAAGAGCGAGACACCTATGATGCTGTGCTGATGTGATGCTGTGCTGTGTATGCTGATCTGCTCTGCTATTAAAGAACCACCAAAGAAGCTGCTGTGTGTGTATCACTGTCACTGTTCCTGTCATGAGAAGGAGAGAGTGTCAGTGGGGGTCTCTCCTCTGGAGACCCTAGGGGATCCCTACTGGCTGGAGGCGCTGCACCACCTGAGGAGAACAAGGTAACCTGTCCCACCCTCCTGTCTGTGTCCTGGGCTCTCCCCACACCCCCGCGCAGCGCGTCCCACCGCTGGAGCGCACTCTTTTCCTACCAAGGAAGGGGGGGGGGGTTGAGGGGGCCATCGGGGCCGTATGTTGTGCAGGCCTGGGCTATAGCTTCTCTGTGTGAGGCCGACATGTAAAAGAGGAAGAACCTTCCACTCTGGTATATCACCAGACGTCACTACACACACGGCACAGAGTATATCACCAGACGTCACTACACACACGGCACAGAGTATATCACCAGACGTCACTACACACACGGGCACAGAGTATATCACCAGACGTCACTACACACACGGCACAGAGTATATCACCAGACGTCACTACACACACGGGCACAGAGTATATCACCAGACGTCACTACACACACGGGCACAGAGTATATCACCAGAAGTCACTACACACACGGGCACATTGTATATCACCAGAAGTCACTACACACACGGGCACAGAGTATATCACCAGACCTCACTACACACACGGGCACAGAGTATATCAACAGACGGCACTACACACACGGGCACAGAGTATATCACCAGACCTCACTACACACACGGGCACAGAGTATATCACCAGACGTCACTACACACACGGGCACAGAGTATATCACCAGACGTCACTACACACACGGGCACATTGTATATCACCAGAAGTCACTACACACACGGGCACAGAGTATATCACCAGACCTCACTACACACACGGGCACAGAGTATATCAACAGACGGCACTACACACACGGGCACAGAGTATATCACCAGACCTCACTACACACACGGGCACAGAGTATATCACCAGACGTCACTACACACACAGCACAGAGTATATCACCAGACCTCACTACACACACGGGCACAGAGTATATCACCAGACGGCACTACACACACGGGCACAGAGTATATCACCAGACCTCACTACACACACGGGCACAGAGTATATCACCAGACGGCACTACACACACGGGCACAGAGTATATCACCAGACCTCACTACACACACGGGCACAGAGTATATCACCAGACGTCACTACACACCCGGGCACAGAATATATCACCAGACGTCGCTACACACACAGCACAGAGTATATCACCAGATGTCACTACACACACGGGCACAGAGTATATCACCAGACGTCACTACACACACAGCACAGAGTATATCACCAGACGGCACTACACACACGGCACAGAGTATATCACCAGACGGCACTACACACACGGGCACAGAGTATATCACCAGACCTCACTACACACACGAGCACAGAGTATATCACCAGACGTCACTACACACACGGGCACAGAGTATATCACCAGACCTCACTACACACACGAGCACAGAGTATATCACCAGACCTCACTACACACACAGCACAGAGTATATCACTATACACACGGCACAGAGTATATCACCAGACCTCACTACCCACACGGGCACAGAGTATATCACCAGACGTCACTACACACACGGGCACAGAGTATATCACCAGACCTCACTACACACACGAGCACAGAGTATATCACCAGACCTCACTACACACACAGCACAGAGTATATCACCAGACACACGGCACAGAGTATATCACCAGACACATGGACACAGAGTATATCACCAGACACACAGAACAGAGTATATCACCAGGCATGGGCGTCCGCAGGGGGGGGCAAGGGGGGGCGCTTGCCCCCCCCTGGATCCTGGGCCGCCAACAGCGGGGAACAGAGGGCACTAGCGTGACAGGATTTAGCGCGCTCTTCTGCAAAAAAAAAACCTCCCTTGTCTCCTGATTGGCTGGTGCGTGTTGGCAGGATTTGTTTTTTTTTTGTCCCTCGCAACTCTATCTCAGCGGTGCGCAAAACTGGGGGGCGCCAAATTATTTAGGGGGGGGGCAGCCTGTGCGGCGAAACCTGGGGGCAGAGCAGAGCAGGGGCAGAGCAGAGCAGACTGCAGTGGCAGGCAGAAGATCCGTGCTGCTGTTTCCCTGTGCTTGCAGAGGGGGCGGGGCGTCTCTCTGCACACAGACACAAGCTCCAGTGCTCAGAAGCGTGGGGAGCCGAGCAAGCAGTACAGAGGTGTGTGTGTGTGTGTGTGTGTGTATATAGTGATGTGTGTGTGTGTGTGTGTGTGTGTATATATATATACATAGTGATGTGTGTGTGTGTATATAGTGATGTGTGTGTGTATAGTGATGTGTGTGTGTGTGTGTGTGTGTGTATATAGTGATGTGTGTGTGTGTGTGTGTATATATATATATATATACATAGTGATGTGTGTGTGTATATAGTGATGTGTGTGTGTATAGTGATGTGTGTGTGTGTGTGTGTGTGTGTGTATATATATAGTGATGTGTGTGTGTGTATAGTGATGTGTGTGTGTGTGTGTGTGTGTGTGTATATATATATATATATAGTGATGTGTGTGTGTGTGTGTGTGTGTGTGTGTGTGTGTGTGTGTGTGTATATGTATAGTGATGTCACTGTGTGTGTGTGTATATATATGTATAGTGATGTCACTGTGTGTGTGTGTGTATATATATGTATAGTGATGTGTGTGTGTGTGTGTGTGTATATGTATAGTGGTGTGTGTGTGTGTGTGTGTATATATATATATATATATATATATATATATATATATATATATATATGTATAGTGATGTGTGTGTGTGTATGTAGCGGTCATGTAAAATGCCTACAGTCATCTCTCCTGCTGGCAGTAAGGCCTGGTAAGTTGTGGGCATGCCAGCAGTCATCATGGAGGTTTTCCCTCACACCCTGGTGATGTGCCCTGTGTATGGATGGGAGTAGTCACATGCTCTGACTCCATGGTTAGTGATGTCAGAGGTGTGTCAGCTTCCAGAGTATACATAAGGCACAGCACTGAGTCTAAAGTTAGTTCTGAGAAGAGGAGGAAGAGTTCTGTCAGGAGTTTCTAGCAGTCCAGTTCAGAGAGTAGTTTAAGTGAAGGAGAAGTTCAAGTAGTTAGACAGTTATGTTATAGTAGCTGACTTAGGAGTCTGTGTCCAGGGACCTGGCACAGAGCCGTGAATCCCTGATCCAGGTGACATACCTTTCAAAGGGAAGCACGGGCACAATGACTGGCTAAAGACACCCCATTGTGGAGGGCAGCTATGCCCACCATGACAATAAAGATGGAGCTGATCAGAAAGACCCCTGTGTGTGAGAGTATGATTACACAGGGGATTGCACCACGGAGGAGTTCCTCAACAGGATCATCCCCTTGCGGACGCAGGGACCCTGATGAGGTGGAGGCGCTGCACTGGAACTAGGTGAGACTCAGCACACTACCTCAGCTGCCTGTCTGGACAGGTCCTCCCCACACCATCATGCGGGAGACTCAGGAGTCCTGTTGCCAACAGGTGCACCACCAGACACTACCACACTGTAATGGGGGCCGGTTAGACCACAGGGGCCAATGTGAGACTGGGTGGGTCAGGCCGGGCCAGAAATACCGTTACATTTGGAGGCGCTGCTGAGAGCAGATCTGTCATCAGGATAGGCTCTAGCTAGGCACACTGGGAAACAGGGAGAGTGTCTGCTGCCACTCTGTGCTGCGTAGGGACGGACCTAGGGGTGGTCAGGGGCTGACGGGATATTGTCAGTTCGCAGGGACAACCTAGGGGCCTGAAAGGAGTGAGGGGTTTGGAGCCGGGCTATAGCTAACCGAGTCACCTTGAGGCAGTGCTAGTTGGTAGGATGCCAGAAGGGATAGCCTGTTAACTTGGTCAGGAATCCTGGAGAGGGTCTGCGCTAGGCTGACCAAGAGAGGTAGACGCACCAAGTACTGCATGGCAGAGCCAGAGTACCTAGCCCATTCCAGACACTCACCGTAGGGAGCACAGACTGGGAGGAAGGAGTCACAGCAGACACTGAGAGAGTGAGCCTAGCCTGAGGTAGTGCAACACTGGGTCACACCTAGATAAGGTACACATGTGGTGGTGCATCTGAAGCTAATCTTTATTGTACCGGTGTGGTGGCTGCCCCGCACAGCGGAGCCCCATGTACGATAATTGGTACGAGAGAGAGGAGAACCCAAAATGGCGACCAGAGGCTGATGGGGAGGGCACCCGTGGCGTGCACCCCACTGAAGAGCAAACAGTCGCCGAGTTATTAACCAGTCTGCTCTGGAGCGGAGCGAAGGCCGTGGCTGCCCCGTTTTTGTCCTGTCTGGGACACCGAGGTACCCCCCTTGAGGAGTGTGAGGAAGTGGTGATAACTGGGATGGAGCACAGTGAGGATGAATGTCAGTGGACGCACAGCCAAGTAAATGCTACCTCATCAAGAAAAGACACTGACAGTTGAGACTCAAAAGATACCCAAAATTGGCGGCTCCCGCTTGCTAGGGAGACCGCGTGGGCCAGTCACAGAGAACGTGGCGCCTGCAGGACTTGCAAAAAGCTGGCCGGGAACGGCGCGAACAGCAGAGCCCCGCCCTGATGGGGAGCATGGCGCGAAAGCTATGGCTGCGCCTGCATGGACAGTGACTAACTCAGCCCCTGTGCTGAGTCAACCGCTTAGTCTATGGGACCCTCCCCTGATTTCTACCAGGGGGAGTGACTTTCAATTATGGCCTGTGGGAATGCACCCATTGGGCCCAGGGACTGATATCCAGACAGCGCCACTACAAGAAGTAGTTCCGTCCGCGGAAAGGATTTGCAAAAAAGAGGGATATTTTGCAAGCAAAGCTGCTGCAAGGAAAAGGCGGGAACTAGCCGCGGGAAAAGAATCCAGCTCTGAGGAGGAAACTGGCGCGAAAACGCTAACCGCGCCCACCAGGACTGAGAAAGGCGCGGCCTTAATTAAGGGGCATGATATTCCCCTGTGGGACCCACCCATAATTGCAACCGCTGGGGGCGGGTTCCAGCTCTGTCAGAAAAGGGAGGAGCCGAAGCAGGGAGTGGCGGATCCAGCAACTTCCACCAGTCAGTTGCGAGGAACCACTGAGACAAAGAGACCTGTACAGGAAGTGGCTCCTGTGCAAAGAATGGCCTGCTCCTCCACTGTGGGCACGATGGTCTCCACCCAACCCTACTCAGTACCCGGCGGGTTGCTAGTAGTGAGGGTGGCCAACACCGAGACGGTGGTCGGGCTCTGCCTACAATGTGGGCTGCCCGGAGGCACGGTCAACACGGCGGCACGTTGCCCTCATTGCGGGACTTTATACCTGTGGCCTATGCCCACATTTATTCCAATCCAGCCTGCTGACCCCCCGGTGGACATGGCAAGGCGCTCCGCCGAGTCCCCGGGCGCGCTATGGATCAACCGCGTGAGTCCAGGAGGCAAGGGACTGGAGCCGGTCAAGTTGGCTGGGTCAGTGGCGATCGAGGCGGCTGAATCACCCCCCGCTATCGGGGAAAAGAGACTTTCACTCCGCTCGGAGACCCCTAAGTCAGGGAAAGGGGATTACTCGGACGAGGACCTCCGTGAGCTGGCGGTGTTAAAAGCGGAGCCAAAAGGCAGACCGGAAGGACGACACCCCGTGGGGTGAGTGGTGGCCTTGAGAACAGGGCGTCCCCAGCAGATCGGCGAGCCGACAGACGGAGTCCCGCCATCCCAGGACCTGATCTAGGAGACGGGAGAGAGACGTCTACACCCCTGCGGATGGGTAAGCCAAGCAGCCCTATCACTTACTTGGTTACAGCAGGCGGCGAAGCGCTGGAAGGGCCGCGCCAGGCCCCGAGCGCACGTGGAGTGACGGCATCACTTCCGGTGGCGACGGCGGAGCAACCGGATGTCGTCGTAGAAGAAGAGATCCCGCCTGGGGGTCCCACGCAAGATGGCGACGCTTCCGGTTCCGGGGGAGACATCGCTTCCGGTGGTGACGGCGGAACCCATGGGGAAGACGCAGCGACGCTTCGGCGATTGGGGGAAAGCCCCCAATCACCTCAACGGCTCAGAAGCTGGACGGGTAATCTGAGGACTGAGGAGGGTGAAGTATCATCCTTTGAAATATCTACGGACAGCCAGGAAAGGGTCGCAGCCCCGTGGCATTCGCTACCCCGTCCGTATGCCCAACCCCATGCCCTAGCTAAAACCCCTGCCCCAACCACACAGTCACCGGGTTCCCCGCCTAATCTGGAGTATGTGGACTTATCATCAGGGGGAGAAGGGGGACGGACTGGGGAAAGACAGCGCAGTGGCGCTACGGAAAGTGACTCTCGGGGAGGGGGAGAATTGAGAGGGGCGGCGGTAGGCCGATGGTTGCCCCCTGCAGTTCCGGCGCCGGTGAAAAAGGCCCCGGGATCTTCCAGGTGGTCTGTACCGCGATCTGAGCGGTCGTCGGGGGTATATTCCCTTGAGGATGATAGGGAGTCAAGGGGGTCAGATAGATTCCGGGAGAACCGTTGGTGGGCCCCACTATTTGAAGGGTACTCGGCCTGGATGGACCGTACTCGGTTCCTCATCCGGCGAGAGGATGTAGTGGACTATTGGTGGGCGGTGGGAGAGTTTACCCCAGAACAGAGGGACAGGGAATTGCAGGAGCGCTGGCTTCAAATAGAGCATAGGGAGATAGAACCTATGGGTCCCAGCATCTTGTCAGACCCCGTGGACCCTGACGAACCCCTATCATGGGTGCTACCCGGGAGGGCAGGTAAGGCTGACCTGACTAGGATCAGTAGGGCCGAACGGGCCATAATGGCTCGTTACAAGTCATCCCACGGGTTGGAGTACCCGTATGTCCCTGAGCCACTAATGGATGAAATAGAGGAGAATAGGGATAGGTGGCTCAGGGAAAATATTGAGATGCACTTAGTCAGTAAGGGGAATGATGTAGTGGGGAAGAAGGCCGAGGAACGGATAGAGCACTTGATCCGCATATGGGCCATTGGAAGAAATATCCACAAACACAAGGTAACATATAGGCCCGAGAGGGGATTACCACGGCATTACTCAGTTACCGTTCTAGATATGGGGGGTAGGGAAGTAAAGAAGCCGGACCCCTATCACTATTTTTAGGTGGTACTACGCATTACGCGGGTTCGTGGCTGCTGGTCGGGGCGGGCTTGGCGGAATGTACTGTATTCATTTGTACTGCATTATGAGAAAATTTGTGTGATGTTAATTATGTTTTGTGTTACAGTGCTTCCTGGAAAGAGGTATACAAATTTAGGTCCCAGCGAGCACGATGGGATTCACCAGGGGGAGAATGTAGCGGTCATGTAAAATGCCTACAGTCATCTCTCCTGCTGGCAGTAAGGCCTGGTAAGTTGTGGGCATGCCAGCAGTCATCATGGAGGTTTTCCCTCACACCCTGGTGATGTGCCCTGTGTATGGATGGGAGTAGTCACATGCTCTGACTCCATGGTTAGTGATGTCAGAGGTGTGTCAGCTTCCAGAGTATACATAAGGCACAGCACTGAGTCTAAAGTTAGTTCTGAGAAGAGGAGGAAGAGTTCTGTCAGGAGTTTCTAGCAGTCCAGTTCAGAGAGTAGTTTAAGTGAAGGAGAAGTTCAAGTAGTTAGACAGTTATGTTATAGTAGCTGACTTAGGAGTCTGTGTCCAGGGACCTGGCACAGAGCCGTGAATCCCTGATCCAGGTGACATACCTTTCAAAGGGAAGCACGGGCACAATGACTGGCTAAAGACACCCCATTGTGGAGGGCAGCTATGCCCACCGTGACAATAAAGATGGAGCTGATCAGAAAGACCCCTGTGTGTGAGAGTATGATTACACAGGGGATTGCACCACGGAGGAGTTCCTCAACAGGATCATCCCCTTGCGGACGCAGGGACCCTGATGAGGTGGAGGCGCTGCACTGGAACTAGGTGAGACTCAGCACACTACCTCAGCTGCCTGTCTGGACAGGTCCTCCCCACACACCATCATGCGGGAGACTCAGGAGTCCTGTTGCCAACAGGTGCACCACCAGACACTACCACACTGTAATGGGGGCCGGTTAGACCACAGGGGCCAATGTGAGACTGGGTGGGTCAGGCCGGCCAGAAATACCGTTACATGTATATATGTATAGTGATGTGTGTGTGTGTGTATATATATATATTGTATAATGATGTGTGTGTGTGTGTGTGTGTATATATGTATAGTGATGTGTGTGTGTGTGTATATGTATAGTGATGTGTGTGTGTGTGTATATATATATGTATAGTGATGTGTGTGTGTGTGTGTTTGTATATATATATATATATATCTACTATATATTTCTGAAAGTGTTCTATGTGTCCGGGTCTGTATGTGTCTCCCTGTGCCCCTCCCCGTGTCCCTAGCGGCAATCTCATTGGACCTTGGGCCTGGCCAATGAGATTGCTCCCTTGGGCCGCATCACTACACATCACTATACACACACATCACTATACACACACATCACTATACACACACATCACTATACACACACATCACTATACACACACATCACTACACACACACACACACACACACACACACACATCACTATACACACACACACACACACATCACTATACACACACACACACACACACACACACACATCACTATACACACACACACACATCACTAAACACACACAACCCCCCCCACACACACACACACGGTGTTACATACATTAGCGGGGCTCACAGTGTTAGCAGCACATCTCCCGCTCTCTTCCCCACCGGTCCCGGAGGCTCCGCCTCTCCCTGTTTCCCGCGCTTTCACCCCCCCCCCTCCACGTGGGAGCTGCCGGACGGGTGAGGGAGCTGCCGGACGGGTGAGGGAGCTGCCGGACGGGTGAGGGAGCTGCCGGACGGGTGAGGGAGCTGCCAGACGGGTGAGGGAGCTGCCAGACGGGTGAGGGAGCTGCCAGACGGGTGAGGGAGCTGCCAGACGGGTGAGGGAGCTGCCAGACGGGTGAGGGAGCTGCCGGACGGGTGAGGGAGCTGCCAGACGGGTGAGGGAGCTGCCAGACGGGTGAGGGAGCTGCCAGACGGGTGAGGGAGCTGCCAGACGGGTGAGGGAGCTGCCAGACGGGTGAGGGAGCTGCCAGACGGGTGAGGGAGCTGCCGGACGGGTGAGGGTGAGGGAGCTGCCGGACGGGTGAGTGAGCGGCCTTCACCTCCCCTCACCTTCCCTCACTCACTTCCCCTCCACCCCCCCCCCCCCCCGGCGCCGCTACAGTCAGCGGGGGAGCGGAGTGAGCGAGCGCGCGCCAGGGACACAGCGGGGGAGCGGAGTGAGCGAGCGCGCGCCAGGGACACAGCGGGGGAGCAGCCACAACACGCTGCCTCCCGCCTCAGATCCACGTGGGACCTGCCGGACGGGTGAGGGAACGGCCTTCACCCACCCCCCCTCCACTTCACCTCCCCTCCAACCCCCCCTTAACCTCCCCTCCACCCCCCCTTAACCTCCCATCCACCCCCCCCTTTACCACCCCTCCACCCCCCCTTAACCTCCCCTCCACCCCCCCCTTAACCTCCCCTCCACCCCCCCCTTAACCTCCCCTCCACCCCCACCCCCCTTACCTCCCCTCCACTCCCCCCCCTTCACCTCCCCTCCACCCCCCCCTTCACCTCCCCTCCACCCCCCCTTCACCTCCCCTCCACCCCCCCCTTCACCTCCCCTCCACCCTCCCCTTCACCTCCCCTCCACCCCCCCCCCCCCACTTCACCTCCCCTCCACCCCCCCTTCACCTCCCCTCCACCCCCCCCTTCACCTCCCCTCCACCCCCCCCCTTCACCTCCCCTCCACCCCTCCCCTACCCTCCACCCCTCCTTCACCTCCCCTCCACCCCCCCCTTCACCTCCCCCCCCTTCACCCCCCCTTCACCTCCCCTCCTCCACCCCCCTTCACCTCCCCTCCACCCCCGCTTCACCTCCCCCCCACCCCCGCTTCACCTCCCCCCCACCCCCGCTTCACCTCCCCTCCACCCTCCCCTTCACCTCCCCTCCACCCCCCCCCCCCCCACTTCACCTCCCCTCCACCCCCCCCCTTCACCTCCCCTCCACCCCCCCCTTCACCTCCCCTCCACCCCCCCCCCCCTTCACCTCCCCTCCACCCCCCCCCCTTCACCTCCCCTCCACCCCTCCCCTACCCTCCACCCCTCCTTCACCTCCCCTCCACCCCCCCCTTCACCTCCCCCCCCTTCACCCCCCTTCACCTCCCCTCCTCCACCCCCCTTCACCTCCCCTCCACCCCCGCTTCACCTCCCCCCCACCCCCGCTTCACCTCCCCCCCACCCCCCGCTTCACCTCCCCTCCACCCCCCCCTTCACCTCCCCTCCTCCACCCCCCTTCACCTCCCCTCCACCCCCCCCTTCACCTCCCCTCCACCCCCCCCCTTCACCTCCCCTTCACCCTCCACCCCCCCGCTTCACCTCCCCTCCACCCCCGCTTCACCTCCCCTCCACCCCAGCTTCACCTCCCCTCCACCCCCTGCTTCACCTCCCCTCCACCCCCGCTTCACCTCCCCTCCACCTCAGCTTCACCTCCCCTCCACCCCCCCCTTCACCTCCCCCTCCACCCCCCCCTTCACCTCCCCTCCACCCCCCCCCTTCACCTCCCCTCCACCCCCCCTTCACCTCCCCTCCACCCCCCCTTCACCTCCCCTCCACCCCCCCCCCCCTTCACCTCCCCTCCACCCCCCCCCCTTCACCTCCCCTCCACCCCCCCTTCACCTCCCCTCCACCCCCGCTTCACCTCCCCTCCACCCCCGCTTCACCTCCCCTCCACCCCCGCTTCACCTCCCCTCCACCCCGCTTCACCTCCCCTCCACCCCCCCTTCACCTCCCATCCACCCCCGCTTCACCTCCCCTCCACCCCCGCTTCACCTCCCCTCCACCCTCGCTTCACCTCCCCTCCACCCCCGCTTCACCTCCCCTCCACCCCCGCTTCACCTCCCCTCCACCTCAGCTTCACCTCCCCTCCACCCCCCCCCTTCACCTCCCCTCCACCCCCCCCTTCACCTCCCCTCCACCCCCCCTTCACCTCCCCTCCACCCCCCCCCTTCACCTCCCCTCCACCCCCCCTCCACCCCCCCTTAACCTACCCTCCACCCCTCCCCTTCACCTACCCTCCACCCCTCCCCTTCACCTACCCTCCACCCCTCCCCTTCACCCCCCGCTTCACCTCCCCTCCACCCCTACCTTCACCTCCCCTCCACCCCCACCTTCACCCCCCCCCCTTCACCTTCCCCCTTCACCTACCCTCCACCCCTCCCCTTCACCTACCCTCCACCCCTCCCCTTCACCTCCCCCTCCACCCCTCCCCTTCACCTCCCCTCCACCCCCCCCCTTCACCCTCCCTCCTCCACCCCCCTTCACCTCCCCTCCACCCCCCCCTTCACCTCCCCTCCACCCCCGCTTCACCTCCCCTCCACCCCCGCTTCACCTCCCCTCCACCCCCCGCTTCACCTCCCCTCCACCCCAGCTTCACCTCCCCTCCACCCCCGCTTCACCTCCCCCTCCACCCCCCCCCTTCACCTCCCCCCCCTCCCCTTCACCCCCCTTCACCTTCCTCCTCCTCCCCTCCACCCCCGCTTCACCTCCCCCCCTCCCCTTCACCCCCCTTCACCTTCCCTCCTCCACCCCCCTTCACCTCCCCTCCACCCCCGCTTCACCTCCCCTCCACCCCCGCTTCACCTCCCCTCCACCCCCGCTTCACCTCCCCTCCACCCCAGCTTCACCTCCCCTCCACCCCCGCTTCACCTCCCTCCTCC